>NC_090927.1:597296665-597596665 GCF_040938575.1 Ambystoma mexicanum
AATAACATTCCATATGACATGGAATAACATTCCATATGAATCTTACAATGATGTCATGGCATTCTCCTCACTCAGCATTCTACTAACATTATATACGGTCTCAGTGTAAGCTGAGACATTATCATAACACACCCCCTCCCTTATCAAAAATAAAACTATATACATGGATACTTAAAATGTGTAAGCAAACAATTTGCAAAAAGAACTGGAGCATAGTAATGACATAACAGTGAACTAACAGTGAACCTACGTTATTTTCTCACCTCGCGATAAATTCCACACTTGTCCACTCTCCAATTTCACAGCACCATCAAAAACCTGAGCCACCTTAACTGGACCTGAATACAGTGGATCCCCCTTTCTTGCTATGACAGCTTTTCTTATCTTGATCATGTCTCCTACTTCAACATTCGTTTTCCTCCTGGGAAATTTCTTGTTGGTTTTCTGAACTCACTTAGTTTTCCGCTCGTCCACCCTTTTTTTTACTTCTTCCACAACCTTGTCTGTCTCTCTCGCCCGGCCCAACCAAGCTGGTGACAGTACTGTGTTGCCCTTCCGCCCTCTCATCAACTCAAACGGACTGACTCCCGTTTCAGTGTTGGGAGCCATTCTCAAAGCATACATGTGTTCTTTTACAGTCACTTTCCTGTCCAGACCCATAGCACTGCCTCTCCTGATACCCTCCATAATGTAACGGTTGACCCTCTCAATCATGCCGTTGGCCTGAGGATAATACAACACAGTTTTTTTGTGTTTAATACCACACCTGTACATGTATTCTTGAAAAATGCTTCCCGTGAATTGTGGGCCATTATCCGTCAACATACTTCTAGGTAAATCTTCCCTCTCAAACACTTCTTCCAGGAATGCCACTATGGACAGTCCTGTGACATCCCTCATTATCTTAAACTCCGTCCACCTCGAAAACATGTCCACCAGTGCAACAATAAAGTTATCTCTGCCCCTGCCCATATCTACGGGTCCTAAAATATCCTTTGCCAAATCCTGCCAAACACCTTTGGGACTCTCAATACCCTTCATTGGCTGTGCAACTGCAGATATGTTCTTCCCTGACTTGGTACAATCAATACAACCACCAATTACCCTCTCAACCTAACGGTCTAGTCCCGGGACCAGTAATCAGCCTTGATCACCTCCTTAGTCTTATACGTACCAATATGTCCTTGGTGTGCCATGTCAATGAGCTTTCTCCTCAGACAACTCGGCACAACTAACTTGTCCCACCGATATACCAAACCACCCTTCACGGATAGTTCAAACCTCACCTCCCAGAAGGCCCTTTCATCACTAGATAACAACCTCTTTTCAGGCCAATTGCCTCTAATGAATGACATTATGCGTTTCCACATATCGTTCACAGCAAACGCATTGATCCATTCCTCTTTGTGAATTACACCTTCACAAGTGGTAAATACCATAGCCTCAATTTCATCATGTCCCTCGATACCATGTTCATCTTCGACTCTTAAACTTGAAGCATGATCAGCTTGTATGTTGTCCTTCCCGGGAACAACTTCTATGCTAAACTTGTGACATTGCAGTCTCGTCACCCAACATGCAACCCTTCTTGACACTTTGTCCAGTCCCTTACTTTCAAATATGGCCTTCAATGGCTTGTGATCTGTTCTCAATACAAAATCTTGGCCCCACACAAAGTTTTTTAACTTTTCAATTCCCCAATGACACGCTAATGCCTCTTTTTCCAAAACAGAGTAATTGAGTTCAGCTGTCCTCAACATTCGCGAGGCATGTAACACCACCATCTCCAATCCATCCCTTCCAACCTGAGACATCACCACCCCAATTCCACTTTCATTCGCATCTACCGCTAGAATCGTCCTTTTTTTAGTGTCGTACATAGCCAAAGGTTTAGCCATGTCAATGTTGGCCTTATTTTCTTGAAATTCTCTTTCACATTCCAGACTCCAATCAAACTCTACACCTTTTCTCAAAAGTGCCCTCAGTGCAGTAACTTTGTCGGCATAATTCTCTATGAAGCGATGATAGAATTCTATTGTCCCCAAGAATGAGCGTAGTTCTGCCTTATTCCTGGGGGATTGCATTTTCTTTATACCGTCAACTAGCTCTCTTTTTGGTTGGTCCTCAGATATTTGATGGCCTACATATTCCACTACCCGAGTGGAATTCTCACCTCTCAAAGTAATGCCACGGGCCCTACATATCTCCAACACAGTTTCCACTTTTTTCTTTAGATCTTCTTCTGTATTACCACAGATCAATACATCATCCTGGAAACACCACACATTGGTAATAGCTTTGAATAACCCATCCATCACCTTTTGGAAAACAGAAGATGCTGAGATTAAACCAAATGGCATGCGTCTAAACTGGTAAATACCATCATACGTAATGAACGCTGTCAGTTTGCGTGACTCCACATCTAGATTAATCTGGTGATAGGCACTCGCCATATCTAATTTAGCAAAATATTTAGCATTTCTGATCCTGCTTAACAGCTCCCCCATGTTGGGTAGAGGGTGTCGGTCTGCTACCACACAACGATTTAATTCTCTCAGGTCAATGCATACCCTCAACTCTCCACTTGGCTTCTAACCACAACTACCGGGGAGATCCATTCTACAGCCTTAGCTGGCTCGATGATACCTGCTTTCATCAATTTCTCCAACTCTACAGTCACTGCATTGCGCATGGATAGCGGTAATGGTCTAAGTTTAGCCGCTACCGGTTTGCTACCATCCTTTAAAGTTATTTTATGAACCATACCTTTGAGGCAACCCACACCGTTATTGAAAACATCGGGATATTCAGCAATCAAACTGTTGGGAATCACATCCAGATCATCACGCACCGATTCCTTGCCCACATTTAAAACGTGTTCTTCAATATTAGGGTCTAATTTGATGCATAGACCCCTTTGTTCCTTCCATCCCAATAACGTCTCACCATTCTTTGTGACATACAATTTGCCACATGTAACTCTGTCTTTAAACTTAAACCTTGCCATACAACATCCCAACACCTCAATTCTGCTACCATTATATCCACCTGGTGTCTTGTCTGACGGACTCAATTCATTCATCCTTCAACCAACCACATTTTCATATACCGCTTTCGACATAAAGGTAATTTTAGAGCATGAATCAGCAAGCATTTTAACCTGACACCCATTCACCTCAACCCATGCCGAGGGGTGCTCGCACTCATCCATCTCTTTACATTGAACCATATTCACTGTCACAATTTCACTATCAGAGACTTCACATTCCTCTGATGATGGTCCATCAACTTCTTCAATTAACATCGTACTTCTCCCTGCACCAATATTATAATTAGAACAGCAAATCTCAAAATGCCCCCATCTTTTACAAATGGTACATTTAGTCTTCCTTCCTGGACATATCGGTGATGAAGATAGATGGCGGGAACTCCCGCACCGAAAGCATAGACGTTCATCCTTCTTTTTCCCAAATTTCTGTACAACCTCCATTTGGGACAATCTATTGGATATCTGGGATGCATTGCCATTTTTCCCTTGGACCACATCCCCAGATTTTGGGTTTTTCCCTTTCTGCCTTCTCTGTGTTCTGGTCACATCCCTTTTTCTGTCATTCACTTTCAGAACTTCAACTTGTTGCTCGACTTTGGTACCTTTCGTCCCCAATTTTGCAACACACTGTAAGGTATGTTCAATTCTTTTCGCTATGGCAACAACCTCATCCAGACAGGGATCATCCTTTAGCCAAACTTCCTCCCTAATCTTGTCATTAGAGCAATGCAACATGAACTGATCTCTAATGTGTTCATCCAGGCTCTCCCCAAATTTACAGTTCAGAGATAAATGCCGTAAGGCAGTGACATAGTCTTCTACTGATTCACCATCATGTTGTGATCTCATCCCAAAATGATATTGTTCCAAAACAGTACTTATCTTCAATTCGAAATGTTTATCCAGTTTAGCTAGTGCGAGATCAAAATCATTCATGCCTTCCTCAGCATCCAATTCACTAACATTAGGTAACGTTTCAAAAATCCTCTGCCCTTCGTATCCCAACAAGTGCATGAGCATAGACACCTTTCTTTCTACGGACATGCCGTTCCCACATGTGGCTTTCACATAGTGAAGAAAGCCCTTCTTCCAGGGTCCCCATTTGATCCTTGGTGGACCAGGCGATGGCAAGAACATCTGTGGGCCCGGAATCCTAGACAAGGCCATAAGTGCGCAATATAGTCCCTTAAGGTACCCACAACTTTAGTAGCACCCAACCAAAATTTAGTAGTACTCCTCAGGCAAGCAGCCTCCCAACGTCAATGGTGCTGCAAGCCGGCTGAGAGACATCCCCAAGGTCAATGTATTGCATGTGATGACGCCTAACCTTTGTTGGCCACTGTTTCACTCCAATGCAATGATGGTCTCTCACCTTTGTTGCTCGCTCCGGTAGGTCGCTCAATCTGCAGTGTCCCCCTGCTTGTAGAAGCAACCCACGCTTCGCTCGCTCTGCGTGCTACAGCAGACAAGCTTTCGCGCTTGGGCACAGCAGCGGGTGGGCACCGCAGCGGGTAGCCTGCGCAATGCAGCAAGCGGATTCTCCGTCCTCAGTGCTGCCAGGACGTGCGTGTCTTCCACACACGTGACGTGACGGCGTTGGGTCCTTTCCTCCAGATACGCCGCGCGAGCCCTCCCAAATGAGCGTACCCTGGGCTCGCGTCGGCTCCACTGGCTGCCTCGTACCAAGGAAGTGCCGCCAGAGGGTCCAGCAGCACGGGGGGGTGCGGAGTGCTGGCCCCGCCGATTTCCCTCAGAGCAGGCGGCCCCTGGCAGCTTCCTCCACAGGTGGAGAGATACTCCTGATCGCCGCTCCCGTTCACCTGCAGCAGCTTAGCAGAGGCAGGCCAAAGGTGCGTTTCTCCGGATACAGGGCTTTGTAGGGAGGGACGGGACAGCTCCTCCTCACAGCGGCGCCTGGTTGGGGGTCTTGGATCCTCAACGCTGCTTTCAATGTCGGGTCGATCAGCAGGCATCCATGTGCTGATATCCCACCCTCGTCGCCATATGTGAAAGCACAGCACTACTCCAGCAGTGGGTTTGACAAGTACTTTATTAGTGTTGTACAAGTCATAAGCCAGAGACCCTCAACCCTCTCCACATTATCAATCAACTGACAGTCCTCAAAGAATAACATTCCATATGACATGGAATAACATTCCATATGAATCTTACAATGATGTCATGGCATTCTCCTCACTCAGCATTCTACTAACATTATATACAGTCTCAGTGTAAACTGAGAGATCATCATAACAATCATATTTCGTTTCGATAAAAGCATGTGTGCATGAACCAATCCCTATTACTCAAACCTACGCTTATAGGCCAATATATTACAGACATGTGTGCAGATTGTTCTTTGTAACTACTCGACTGTAACAAAGAAAGAATGTAATTAATATCTCCCTTTCATTCTCCTTACACATTGCCTTCACCATAAAAACAGTACTTTCATGTTTTCTGTTATATCTGGATTATATGTGTTGAGATTGAGCTCTTCAAGAAAAACGTGCTGCAAAGATTGAGATCATGTTAAACGAGTCTCCAATGGAAAAGAAGAGTACAAAAACCCTTGGAACAGTTCTCAACTCTGTGACACACTTTACTTTGACTCCCAATAACACAATTGTAAACAGTTCAGCACTCGCTAGTATGTGCTGTAACATTTGCTGTAACATAAAGCTGTAACATTTTATTCTGAATAAATTGCATTGTAAACGGTTACTGTATGTGGAATACAGAATAATACTGATGATGAGGGCCTGGAGCAGGTTCCCTGGAGCAGCCCTGGGAGATCACTGTCCGTGCCCGCTGTGTCTCTCATGACAGTTGGCAAGCACTTCCCGGAGCATCGCTGCAGGGGATTTTGGGAGCCTGTCTGGCTCCAGTGAGTCTGGTTGTGTTTGTACCGACCCTCCTTGGGGCTTGTGGCATGCCTGGAATGTGCACACAGCCCTGTCCAGCTCGGCTGATGGCACAGGTGTAGATGAGAGAATCTTCGAGCAAAGGACCTTGGAACATTCATAATGTGGTGACCATCTTGCCACACATGCTGTTTTAATACAGTGTTGATCAAGGCAGACATCTTGGAATGGTGTTGAGCCCCTTGGTGTGGACCAACTTGCACTGGTATAGTTCCATGTGTCATTGTAAACTGTGTTGGCTTGTTGGTACACATTAAGCTGACTTGGCAATTAAGAAAGGGACAGGGCAGTGAGTGGAGGAAGGGCAAACCTACCACGTCCTATGTTGTTTTAACAGTTACCAGGTGAGTCTCCTATAAAGTGGGTAATTTGGAAAGATCGCTTTCCTCTCTACATACATGCTGTGTATGGAGCAACAATAAGCAGATAACAGGAAGGATTCAATACTTTATCACTATCTGGATCTAAAGGGTCAAACAGTGTAAAAAACTTTTCTGGAATTGCCTGAGGCAGACAGAGGGGACTTGAATGCCTCTGTGGTGAATCTAAAGAAGTTGGATAACACTACATAGTAAAGGAGAATAAGATTCTAGCGCAGTATCATTCACTAACAGTGACCAAAAGGTGAATGAGTGCATAAAAGAATGTGATACTGTTCTCAGGGGGCTGGAAACAAAACGTCAGTTTCAAGACTGCAAAGAGGACCATCTGCGAGATCAGTTGATGATCAAATGCAATAATCAAAAGATTTGAGAGGCTTTGTGGGGCAGGGTGACAAAACTCTGGCTAAAACGAGCAATTGAGGTTGCAAGGATTGTGGAGCACTTGGAGATATGCACAAAGAGGTTGGTTGTGGATCGACATCCAGCATTGCATTTTAATGTGAATGTCTTGGATTGTACGGAAAAGTCTAAGGGAATGAAGGAGGTGCCCAGATCACTGGTGAAGAAGAAAAGTGATCAGAAGGCAAGGTTGGAAGGTAGACAGGACTTCAAAAAAGAAATATTATCGCTGCCGGAGTGCTGACCATCTTGCAAGTGATAAGGAGTGGTTTGCCTTTCACGTTGTGTGTCGAGATTATGACTGGAAGTGGCATCTTGCTAGATGCTGTAAGAATTGGTCAAGTGGAGCTGGCACAGTTCACAAAGTAATATCATCACTGAGTGAACCAGGAGCAAGATCGAGAGATGAGGAGGAAGAAAAAGTGAATGTGGCCAATGCTGTTGACTTGTGTCCAAGACGGATGAAGCAACATTCCATGATCAGTATGAATGGGGTTGGGGTTAAGATGTTAATTGACAGTGGGACTGACTACAGGTTGTTGAGTGCAGACATATGGAAGGATAAGTTGGACTGCTGTGTATTGCAGCAGAGCGATGCTGTTTTGCATGCATATGGAGAAGTGCAAATAGACATATTGGGAGAATTTGAGGTTATGTTGGGATTTAAGAATAAAACAGCAATTTGCTTTCATGGGAGTCACAGGCATCTCTGGGGATACAATTGGATCCTGATGATGCAGATAGATCAAGTTTTCACTGTGGAGTGTGTGCCAAATGAAGGAGTGGTAGAACAGGATATTCGATTATGGTATGCTGAGGATATTAGATTATGTTATCGTGAGATATTTTCAGAAAATACAGGATGTCTCAAAGGGTGTGTGCACAGAATCAAGTTCAGGAGCGATGCAGTGCCGGGTAGAGCAAAGGATAAAATGGTACCAGTGGCACTGAGGATGAAATAAAGGAGGAGGTGAGACGATTGGAGAGTGAAGCGATAATAGAAGAGGCAGAGGCTGCACATTTTGGGTGTATCCCATTGTGGTGTGAGGAAAAGAAGTGGAGTGGTATGGTTGTGTGTGAATTTGAGGGCATTGAACGAGAATGCGGTTCCAGATAGGTTCCCATTGCATAGGATCAATGATTTGATATCTGTAGCATCGTGGGCGGCATTGTTCTTGCTACTGGACTTAAAATCGGCATAAATTGAAATGCCATGCCAGCTAGGTAACTTTGATAAACCCTGTTTGGGTTATACATGTATAAGAGGATGCCCTTTGGTCTTATTTCAGCTTCAAGCATTTCCCAAAGGGTGATGGACATGTTTTTGTGAGGATTGGTTGGAATACACTGCTACCAAGAGGACATTTCGGTGTTGGGGAAAAATATTGAGGAACATGAGAGGAGACAGAAAGCGGTACTGGGGATTGCTTGCGGAACAGGTATGACTATGTCGATTGAGAAGTACAAGTTGCAGAAGAAAAAGGGGGAAGGGTTAGGCCCAAATTTGATGAGGCAGTAAAAAAAATTAAAGTATAAAGCTGATCGAAAGCTGTTGGTGGCTATATTCAGCAATTGGGGGCTTGCTGGTGTGTCTAGAAGGATCATGAGATGGATAACAACCATGGGGGATCATTTTAAGAGTGAGCACATTGATGGTGTTGTGGCATAATGTGATCATATGCCTGCATTAGGCCGATTCTGTATGCCCAGGTATAATCGTCTTACCTGTTGCATGCATCACATGCTGCAGCCCAGGTCTGGCAGTGTTTCAGCTATTGCACAGCCACCTGCCGTCACACTTCTGTTTTCCCGCCTACTTCTCTTTTCTATATCATTACCTTATTTGGTATAACAGTTGGTGTTATGTTCTTTTCCATAGAAGTGGCATGCTAGCTGACCTTATGTTACACAAGGGTAGCAGGCTTACTGATGTCCGGACTCCAGCTGGTGCAAGCATCCGCTGCTATTATGCAAACCTGTCTAGGTAGTACCCAAGGGCGCCACCAAGGGGTGTCCAGGGGGGCCATGGCCACCCTAGAAAAATGCAGTTCCCCCATCGGCCACACTGCAAAAAAGCAAGCAAAAAAAAAAAACAATAACATGCCCAGTTCAGTGTGAAAAAAAAGTACTTTTTGTTGCGTTATTGCTGCAGGCCCCGGTCCACCGCCCGCCATGGTCTGGTGATGTTGGGCTATAAGAAGCAAGACATGCCAATTGAGGTAATTCCACTGGTTCTTGCATTCCTCGTTGGTACTGAGGTGGTTGAAGATGGTACTGCAATGACTTTGCCCCAATAGGCTTCTCAGTTGTAGGTGCAGCGTCAATGAGGTTCAGGCTCAGAAGGTAGCCAAACATCTCTGATCCTTCTTTGCCATCTCGTCCACAAGTGCCTCAACTTTCGTTTATAAATGCTTACTAAGTGCCAATCTTGTGTGTTATCACCCCGAATGGATTTACGTGCGGACTGGTTACTGCACTAGTCCAATTTTGAATGCATTGTGTTTTTCAAAGGGGCTGTTGCACCACTTCCGGTTTCTCGTACACACAGTTATGGTATTTTCTCATGCAGTAAACATGTTTGTTCATTACTGCATGAGGTTTGCTGATGTCTGCATGCAGAAAAGTACATACTGTATTTTACGATGCAGCATATAGAAATGTCAATTTCTGCATGTTGACCAGTAAGGGAATAATCACGCAGAGACCATCAGAGCTACACACAGTAAATTACACAGACTTCATACATGTACTCATGCAGTATTTATAATATGCAGTAATCCCAAAATACCACAGGCCTCCTTGATCAGGCGTTCAGTACAAACAGGTCCCAAAGACTGCTTGTTTGCACCTTTAACACATGAGTAAATGGTGTGCACAGTTATTTTTAAAATAATTTTTATACAATCACAAGACTGAGACAATATATGCTTAAATAGTCACAACCTGCTGAAGGGTCCAGCCATCACTTCGAAATAACATTTATGGATGAGATTTCCCTAGTCACAGTGTAATCCGAATGCATGTCAGGAACAGGTACATTATGTGGCTTCCAGTGGCAAATCATTTAGAGGGAAGAACTGATATTATCAAATGTCATTTCAATGACATTGGGTCGACAGTGCATGTTGCACTGCTCTAGCAAAACAATGAATTTCCTTTCCATCGTCCGGATTAAATATTAAAAGGGACTGATATCCTCTGTATTTATCAGTAACGAGTACATGAGGAAATATAAAATACACAATGGAAGTGAACGGCCGTCCGTTAAAGTTTTGTCTTATGATTTTTGTATGCCATGGCATATTTATGCCTTGCTTGTCTTTGTCACATACATCTTCTGCAGGTTAGAAAATATGTGTGTCCAGAAAGTCACACATGACTCTCCAGCGCTCATTATCAGTTTGGGAGATTAATGGGTGAAATATGAACATGCTGCAATGCCACGGCCTTAACGTTGGGCCCCAGAGCCATTACTGCCCGGGAAGCTCTTGGGCCTGGTGATTATTGCTATTAGTACCCAAGGCCTAAAAAGCAGGAGGGTTGGCTGATAGCAATGTAACAAATACTCACCCAACATGGCCACTACGGAAATGGAAGAGGGCCTCTGAGTGGCACCATGAAACTGGCAGGTATGTGGGAGGGGTGAGCAATAGCAGATGGGTGGTGTGTAGGGGAAAATGTTTGGGGGGGCTTGTAAGCGGGTGCGAAGATGGCGGGACAGTTGTCAGAAGTTCACACCTTGCCCCAAACCCTGACTAAGATCATTATATGCTGCCTGGTTTTGGAGCAACCTGATGGGCTGCAACACCCACCTAGTGGAAAGTGCTTAGCAAGGGGTACAACAATACAAAAGGTAGTGCAGCCAGCAGGTGGCAAGTGCAGGTTTTGAGCGTAGACAAGGAGTGTCTGGTAAGTGCAGGTAAGGGGACTGTAGGGTAACAAATACTGACCCAAGTGCAGGTGTTGCCAGGGGCAGTGCGGGTGAGTGGCTGGGTGGGCATGGACCTGGGCCCAAAAACAATGGGAAAACCAGGTGCATTGTGCCAAAGCAGACAGATCAGCAGAGGCAAGGGGAGTGAAGGTAGAAGCAAAGAGGAAGGTCTTGAGGTGTTTCTGGAACTGGAGATGGTTCTCCTCAAGTTTCAGAGTGGCAGGGAGGCTGTTCCAGATGGAGGCCCCTGCTAAGGAAAGAGATCTGCCATCAACTCGTTGCTTGGAGAAGCGACAAACCCTGAAGGAGTTGGAGGTGGAGGAGCGAGGAGCTTGAGTGGGAAGGTATTTACGGAGGGGAAGTTGAAGGTATTTTGGACCCAGGCCGCAGAAATTTAGTTATGTGTTTGTTTTGGTGTGCCACCCCAAGATTTCATGTGGCCTCATCAGGCCACCCCTATAAAAGATTTCTGAGGGTGCCACTGGTAGTACCCACATAGAGTCGGGCCAATTTTGCTTTCATATTAGTGATGTCTCCATATCAGCTGCTCCTTTTGTATGATGAGTAGAGATACTTCTGACAATTCTGTGCGACTTGTTCTGAATGCTCTCTCCAAATCTGAGTTGCCATTTGTGAACATGTTTATCTTCTGCATCATAAGAATTTGTTTATCTATCAGCCCAGGCTTGTCATGTATTATTCCTTGTGTGTCCTAAAAGCAATTCTTTTATTCGTCATGACCACATCAATGGTAAAAAGAATGTGGTGGCTGATAACCTGTCTGGGAGCATGGATGGGACATGGGATTGTGAAGCAAAGGAGGAAAAGCGTATGAGTGATGATGAACATGGCAAGGTTTTTTTTAAATACAATGATGGTTCATGAGGGAAAAAGGGCAGAGCGTTGTGAACAGGATGACATGTATAAGAAGGTTGTCAAGTTCATAAGTGGGGGTTGGCTTAGGGATGAGATGAGTGGTGACTTCAAAGAATTTCATACAGTGAACAATGAGTTGGGCATGGAAGAGGATATAGAGAAGATGTTAAAGACTCTGAGGATTGTGGCACATGTGCTTAGGTGTTGTGCACTAGGACTCCCCCTATGCATGTTCCGCATGCATCTGGAGTGGTTTGGGATTTTGTACCAGCGGATATTATGGGACTGCTGGCAGTGAGGGAAGCTCAAGGGAATTATGTGTTGGTGTTGGTGGATGTCTTGTCAAAGTGGCCAATGGTGTGTGTGATGAGAGAGAACAGTACAGGGAAGATAATTCAATTTCTGGAGGTGGTTTTCTGGAGAGAAGGATTTCCCAAAAAGATCATTACTGATAATGGACAGTAGTTTCTGAGTTTTCAATTTGAGGCATTTTTGTCTTCCTCCTCCCAAAGGTAATGAGGTGGTAGAAAGGTTCAATAGAACTGTAATGGATGTTTTGAGAATTTTAACTGTCACAGGAGGAGATTTGGTGCATGCACTGATGGAGAGGGTGTTACAATAAAGGTTGGCACTCCATTACATAACCAGGGTGTCCCTGTTTGAGAGTCTGAGAAGAAGGAAACCTAATGCCAGGTTGTGCCCTGGGTAGTTGAATAGAGCAAGGTTGGGGAGAGTGGATAATGAGAATGAGAGTGAAAAAAGGGGTAGTGGCAAAGGAAAGGTATAGTAAGTTGAATTGTGTGAAGGATGTTCCCATGGTAGCAGAGACAGTAATTAAGGTGAAGTTGAGACAGAGTGTGGTGTAAGATATGTTGAGATTTACCAGTGCTATGGTAGTGGAGGAAGATTTGGGGACTGCAGTGAGGTAGGAGAATAGAGAGGTGTGGAGTAAAAGTGCCACTGTGATAAGGTTGGAGACTATGAGTCAAGACTATGGAGTATCAAAAGAGAATGCCGTGAGCAGAGAAGGATTCCAACCTGGAGCACAGGTTGGTTGAACACAGAATGTTAGTATTTGAAAGAGGAGGGTTGGATGAGGTGGGGAGATGGGAGATAGAGAGCTTAGGCTGCTGTAATGATTTATTCTAAATAAAAGTGCATTGAGAACTATCACCATGTGTGGAGTACATCATAATAATATTTACAAGTATTTACTATTTTCCTTCACTGCTCAATCGGGATTGAACTCTTACATCTCAATCTTAGGGAAAACGTTATGTGGAAATTTAAATGTACACTATTCCCAGACCTTAAACCTTCACAAATACCATATGCATTCCCTGCAAACATGCTCCTCAGCTTCAAACCAATCTTTCTTTGCTCCCTTTTATCATTTTTAGGCCAATTTCAAAAAGCAATCTCAAGTTTTGATCTTGCTAATTGATATCCTCAATTTTGCATGTTTTCTGAAATGAAAGGCTTTGGCTCCAACAATGCATCATAGCAGATATATGAGTATGTATTTTAAAAACTACAGGACGGATTTACATTAAACCAAAAAAAGGAATATCTGTGACACATTGTGCCCAACTTGTTTCTTGTTTGGCGCAAATACAACCAGAGGTTTCGTGTGACACACATTCAAAGGAAGCACCTTTTACTCTATGGGTAGATCAATAAGAGAAGTCTAAAAACGAGTTTCTCTTTGCTTGTTAACTTTTGAACCTTTTGATGAATTTTTCAAAATAGTTTCCAGTTTGAAGGGGCCCAAATCAGACATTGTTTTTGGAAAGCTTAAGCCAGATACATCCAGCGAATCTTGTGACTTACAAAGGCAACATTCAATTAGGGGAGCAAGGCAAGTCCTTCAAACTAAAGAGTACTGTACTCTATAAATATACAAAATTACATTAACAGATGGAACTGGTGGGAGTGGTGTGGGTCAGTACGAAGGATAGGGCATGGGGCTGACGAAGCACCTTCTTTAGAAAATAAACAAAGTATTTAAACTTTATTTAACCATGTTTTAGCTCACTGCACCCTTCACAGAAAAGAAATATCCATTTGCATATCAGTCTGGTCCCATCCAAAAGGGCAGTCCAGCACTAAAATGCTTGGCAATTCTCCTTTGATCAAGTGTATCATCAGTAACCAGAGACATGTGTTTCGGCCTTGTTGAGCCTCCTCAGTGAGGTAAAGCTGAGCCTCTCTATATAACAATGAGCAAGGGGTCCACGTCTGGATTACTCTGGGTTCTTACAAATTAAACAAGTGTGTGGGAGCCCCTCTACTGAGAATAAACATGGCTCAATTACCCTATTCTATAGAATTCCTTCCACTCAGGAGGGTCTACAACCACGTGTTAACTCACTGCAGCCTTCACAGAGAAGAAATGCCCATTTGCATATCAGTCTTATCCCACCCAAAAGGGCAGCCTTGCAATGAAATGCTAGCCAATTCTCCTCTGATCAAGAGTACTATCTGCAGCCCCAGACATGTGTGTCGGCCTTGTTGGGCCTCCTCAGTGAGGTGAAACCGAGTCTCTCCAAAGCCCAGGGTAATCCAGGTGTGGACCCCTTGTTCACTGTGCTCAGAGTGGCACAGCTTCACCTAACTGATGAGGCCCAACTATGCTGAATCACATGTCTGGGGTTGCTGTTGGTACTATTGTTCAGAGGAGAATTGCCTGGCATTTCGGTGCTGGACTGGCCAATTCGGTCAAATCAGACTCATATGCAAATAGATGTTTCTCCTCTGTGAAAGGACACTGAGCCAAAACATGACTGTAGGCCCTCGTGAGTGGGCACCTACCCATACAACAGGTTATTTGGCCATGTTCATTCTCGGTAGAGGGACTCCCAAACCTTTTTGTGTATTTTAGGAGTTTCATCCTAAATTACCCATGGTAATCCAGACATCGACCCCTTGCCTACTGTGCTTAGAAAGGCACAGTTTCCCCTCACTGATAAGCCCAGACTGGGCTGAAACATGTGTGTCTGGGGTTGTCGTTGCTTTTCTTGTTCAGAAGAGAATTACCTAGCATTTCACTGCTGGACTGACGAAGTGGATGGGACCAGACGGATATGCAAATGGATATTTCTCGGCAGTGAAAAGTGCAGTGAGATTAAACATGGTTGTAGATCCTCCTGAGTGTGCACCTTCCCATAGAACATGTTATTTGGCCATGTTCCTTCTCAGTAGTGGCACTCCCAGATCTATTTGTGTACAATATTCTTTGATCAATCAAAATCGGACTATCTAGTAAAAGGTGCTTCTCTGGATCAGCACTTACCATTCAAAATCTACAACACCATGCTTCTTTATCCAGCTTTCCCTGAATACCCTGTATTTATTTGGTCAGCAATATATTCAGAAGCAATCTAAGAAATGTATTTCTGTATATTGCACTTGGAAATGTACCCAGATATTTTGGAAGGCAGTTCAAAGGTTATATTTCATCTTAAAAATATGCAAAAGCTTTATATTTCCTACATTGCGTCTGAGTGGGCAGCCAGAAAATAATACAAAGCATGTTCTTAGCCTTGCCAGGATTGCCAATAAATATTTCCAGGCGTATACTTGCCTATCCCATAATTTTGAAAGCAATCCTTTCCACACAAAGACAAAGCACACTTGAAGTCAGCACACACAATCTCTTTCAACCACAGAAACAAAGAATTGGATTGAGCCAATACACATGTTCTCAAAAGAGCCAGTGCTTTCCAATTACCCAAAGATTTCAGTGAAAGCAACCTCAATTCAAAGTGCCCCAATTGGATTCGAGTGTTTGTAGAAGATGGAGCACTCATTTCCAAAAGATGCCCTCAATAAGACTCCAGGTCAAGTAAAATAGATTTAGCTTGGCCTCTGCTGCATAAACCATGGGGGGAACCACTTTTTGTTTGTAAAATATCAAAACCGGGCATATGGAGTAGTTACCAAACTTCTGATTCAGGGCCCACCTTAGGGCTGCTAAGGCCTCTGCTTTCTGTTAGGGGTGCACTACATTAGGTTTGTCTTTAGGGCTGTTATTCACACAAATAGCCAAGTATCTATATTCATCCACTGAGGCCACTGAGGAACTACATAAACACCAGATAAAATCAATCTTTTTGTACATTCTACCCAGTCTCAGGCTCAATATGTTGGATTTTGCAACATTTTATCTTTATTCTGTTAGTACTAACATATATTTCTAAGGCTGCGAGTTGTCTTCTTAAACGTACCTGTGTCTGGTCCAACAGGACCAGATCATCAGCATAGTGCAACATTTAACCAATGCAGGAATGCATGTGCTTGTTCCAGAGTCTGTCTCAAATCCGAAAAAAAGAGGTTAAATAAAGCAGGGGCAAAAATACACCCTGGCTTTAAACCTCGATAGGTTGGGATGGATCTTGTTAGTTTCTTGTTAGTTTCCCAGACTGATTTAATCGAACATGAACAGCAATGTGGGCATAAAATTCCCGTATAATCTTGCGGAGATGCCCTGGGCAGCCCCATGATATTAGCTTTTTCCATAGAAGCTGTCTATCGATACAATCAAAGGCCAACTTGAAGCTTATAAAAGCCAAATAAATCAGTATGATTGTGTAGAAACTTTTTTTCAAGAGGCCAAGAATGAAAGCATTTAAAGATGTGTCCAGCCGCTTAACAAAACCTGAGTGGTTTGGGTCACAGCAGATACTAGCCTTCACCCACTGATTCAACTCTGCCAGTAATAACATTACAGAACATTTTCCAGGCGGATCCAGAAGTGCAATCAGACAGTAGTTCTTAGGCAATGTCTGATCACCCTTGTTGAAGATCAGGATGATAATTCACCACTTCCACAAGGCCAGAATCTTCCTATTTCTTAGTGCCTGGTAGTATAGTGTGACCAGCACATTAGCTCAACTCTCGGGGTGAGTCTTATACACAAAATTTGAAAGCCTGTCCGCTGCAGGGTTTAGGATTTACTACTTTTTTCAATCCAATTATGTCCCATTTGTCGAATGACAACCTCCAACCCTTGTCGAAGACATCCTGCACAGCAGTTTTAAATGGCCGAGTATCTTCAAATAATTTTGAAGAATAGTCATCCCAGGATTCCTCTGATACTGAGTTTGCCTACAAGACTATCTGCAAGATGCGATCACATTTGATACGTTCCCAGATCTGGGAGGCAGTCTTAGGAGCCACAGCTGCCAGCACACATTCATCGTTTCTTGGCATCATTATACTTCGAATAACATGCAGACTGTTTTTATATTTAAGCTTTAGCTTCTTAGAAATTAGACTACACACTAAGGGGTCTAAGCAAGAAAGCTTCCTGAGTTCTGCCCTCAGATTTCTTTTTTGTTTCTGGATAATCATATGAAAGGTGTGCTTATGCATAAAGTGTGTGTTTTTAAATGCCATTTGCTTTAGTGGAAATACATTCAGCCCTTTCACATATACTCCTGCTGGAAATATCACACTGTTTCTTAGTCTCCCAAAAGCATCTAGTATACAGGAATTCAAATTGCTCTATAATGCTTTATATTGTAGGATTATGTGTGCCCACAACCCTTCTTCTTTATCTGGGCTAGTTTTAGTCTTTCTGTGGTCCTGTATCCGAAGACTCACATTGGGCTCACAATAGTCTTGATGACACCAGATCATACCGCGTCCTACTGTCTGGTCCTGCCTAGCACCAACCAGGCCCACCAGAACCTCTCTATCATACTAGGTATCTGTTGGTCTTCTGTCCTCTTTATCCCTGTCTGTGCCTGATGTTGCTGTGTCAGGTTTATTTTATCCACCTGATGTTATTTTCTCAGTCTCCTCTGTACCACATGTGTTGCATTGTAACCTCCTCCTTACAGGGTTCTCTCATTACCATCTTGATTTTCTGTCTTGCCCCTGATGGTACTTGCTCCGTACCACTACTGGTCCATGGTTTAGCCACATACGCCTTCTCCAGGGATCTTACCACCTCCTCATGCACTACAGCTATCTTCTCCTCCTTACATCGTCCTTATGTTTTTCTTCTAATCCCTTCATTTTCACCTCCTCCTCCCCTGTTATTTTTGCTGTCAGTTGTTACCAATCTCCCTTCTCTTTATCACCTCCTTCTGTCCAATGTCACTCTTTGAGGTCAATGCTTCCTACTTGGTCTTCTTTAACCCACCACCTCTTTCATATTACCACTTAGCCTAGATCCCCAAAGCTCTTAACAACTCTTCCTGCTTTCAACTGCTGCCTCTTCTTCATTCTCATCTGTCTCTCCCATCTCTGTGTTGCCCACTGTTCTCAAATCTGCAGACGTCTCCAAACATAATCTGAATGCCTGTACAAACCACACTGGCTGACTGGATCCGGGACTTTCTGTAGTGGGTTCCTGGCACTAGGATGGTACTTCTATTGAGGGTCTGAACCTGTGACTGCTAAATTCATGAGGGCTGTGTTTGGCTATCCTGCCTGAGTGCACCTTAGGCTGCTTTGTGTTTTAATGAGCTTGTCCAAGTCTATGATTGGTATGTCTGACATTTTGGGTTTTAATCTTTCTCCCTATACTCTCCTTTATGTGCATTGTGCTGTGCAGAGCTCTGCAGTTTTTCTAGTGTGTGATTTTGAGACTTGAAACCTTAAGATGTGGGACTACTTTGTCCCAATGAACATTCAGCAAATTAGCAATATTGTATAGACAATGACAGAATCTCTTGCTTGGAAACAATGCCACTGAAGCTCTTCACCCACACTGAGCGTTCAGTAAGTCAGGAACTCACAGAATTACATCCGCAGTTCAATGTCATGAACTCCTAGAGAAGAGCATTTGATCATGGTACAAAAGCTGTAACAATGTCTGAATATGGTCTATCATCAACGAGTACAGATAAACATTTTTCCATAAAGGACGATTCCTTTTACATTGTTATAAGTTTGTGTCTACCGAAAGCGATTAAGGGTAGAGCACTGGAATAGCTAGATCACTGTTCTGATCATGGTACTTTTGAGGATTGATCCTGCTGATGGCTGTTGGGTTCTTAGGAGACAGTCCTCTTCTGTCTCAAATATTAATAGGAAATGGGTTTGTAAGAACCACATGCCTTCAGGTACTGGATATTAGATATTTTGACCAATTGAGTTGCGTAAATACAGCCAAAAGAATGAGAAGTCTTGCCACTTCGGTTGGGTTCAAGTGATAGTTTATTAACATACAAAGTGCTGACACGAGTTTCGACCCAACAAGAGTCTTTATCAAGGCTGTAATGGTTGAAACATGGTGCAGTGTATATTGTTTCATTGTGCATAGGAAAACATGAGAAGTTATGGTGAATGATGACCAATGTTCCATTGTGGTGGAAACATTGGTGTTCCATAGGGCATGTAAGTGAAGGTGATGTGTGGTAGGCATAGTGGTTAATACAGTCACAATGATTATATAGTTTGCACTTAGTCATTGCATAATATACAGTTGCTATATCAAGCACAGTGAGACAGAAAATGCACCAAAGGGAGAAGAAGAAGGAAAAACAAACAAAAGAACTGCAGAGGGCGAAGAGTTAGTAGTATCATGCAACAATACATGATAGGGTATAGGGTTGCTTGAGGCCCTTCTAGAAAGGGGCTTTGTATTGTATCCTACCGGGTTGTATGATGTTCTAAGCATGTAAAGTTGGGTACGGAGCTCCAGATTGGAGGTGCTGCTGTTAGCAAGCAGTTGGAGAAGAAGACTGAAGTATATATTTGTCAGAGGGTCCTTTTTGGCCCAATTTAGGGTTTCTTTAAAATTATATTAAACTTGCATAAATGGTGTGGAAAGAGTGGTTAAAGGCACAGTCTAAATGAGGTTCAAGGTGGGGCCTCTGACAAATATATACTTCAGTCTTCTTCTCCCACAGCTTGCTAATCAGCAGAACCACCAATCTGGAGCTCCTCATACAACTCAAATGCTTAGAACCTCATATAATCAGGTAAGATTTTTAGATAAAATGATGTGCCATTGGCATATGAATGATAAAGGTATCCAAATAAAGAAAATAAAGTCATCAAGGGTGGAATAAAATATTAAATAGGAGCGGGAGCAGCTGTGACCCTTGAGGAAAATTGCAGTGCATATAGATGTTATTGGACAGGAGCGAGCAAAAGAAATGTAGGGCTGTCCCCGGCAGGCCATCCAAAGTATTTAATCTTGACAAAAGGTTCTCATGATTGACTGTTTCAAACACCAGCAAGATGGCTAACATCACTGAAAGTGACATGTACCGTGGGCTTGTCCAGCAGCAGAGCGATGCGGATGTGAGCCTTTGGAGCTACTGAGACCGCTGCATTAATCCCGGGAAAAAAGCCTGTCATCCATGCCAGAGCTGGACATAAAATAGACCTATGGCAAGATGAACGCCTGCAGCTCAAAGTGGTGAGATATCATCATTAACAGTGGAAAGCTGCGACCAAACACAGACACAGAACTGTCCCTACGAGTAGCGGGAGAGAGGAAATCAAAATGGCAGCATGCTACGCGCAACGGTCGTAAGCCCATTGGCAGAGAGTAAGCCTACGTGATGCGACTGGGAATACAGGTCCAGATCGGAAAGCCGGCACCATACGAGGGGTGAGCACCGTATACATATAAGCTGCGAAGCGTGTGTGGAGGTGAGACAGCATCTGATGGGATGCTTCATCCTGTTTCGGCATGACACTAATGAAGATGAAGGAGGCCGTATCTGCTCCCGCAAAGGTGGTGCGACTCAAGGAAGGTCTGGGTGCTGCCGCGGGAGGTGAACGGCAGACCTGACCCACAGTAAACTTTGAGTAAATCCACTCCTGAGGAACCGCATCACTGAAACACCTGTGGCGCAGTGCCTGGGTCGAGCTGCGTAGAGGTTTGACTGAGACCTCTCACAGGAAACCTAGGCGCATATATTAATTCTGCCGAGCGGTGCTGGCATACGAAGTGGAACAGTCTTGAAAATTCCTGTTCCTGGGTAGAACTATACTGAGGAGCGGAACAAGAGCAATTTATGTATACTCCCGGCCCGACACCCAGCTGTGCCTCAAGCAACTCGTCTATTATAGTGCATGCAACGAGGTGTCGGCAAAGCTAACAACAATGAGGGATTCACTGGCCAGTGCGCGGAGATGTAAGTGTGCAGTAAGTGTGCTGCATGACCTCCTGAGGGACAAGTGATCCTACGGCCCTCGGACTAGAGAAGAGTGACACAGAAGGAACTATCTCCTGTGTTGGGAGGATGTCATTGTTTCTCGCTCCCCTGTCGGTCACGGCGGGGAGACTGCTGTGCCTGCAGCTGACCTGCGGTGTGGAACGAGGTGGCGTGGCAATAGAGGACAGATCCCAATTGCACTCAGAAAGGAATACTCCTGTTGGCAGTGATGAAAGGGAGATCTGTTGTTGATCCCAGCAATGGGCACTGAACTAAACAAAGTCTGCCACCCCTGAGACACCGCTTCAGTGCAGCGGAGGCGTGCACATACACACTGACCCTACTGAAGCATGCCCGAACCACGCGATTCTCCCAATGGAACATTAAAGCCGGGCTGGCGACACAAGGTAAGAGTACATGAAACGTCTGTCCTGGAACAGGCATGTGATAGCAAAAGCCCAGTAGGGAGACCTGTCTTGACAAAATGTCGTGAGGCAGATGCAGGGACATACCTGGAGGTGCCACAAAACTGTAGCTCAGCACGGTGGTAACCACACAGATCTATCCACCGTGACCTCCTTGCTACCGCTGACCTGGCCACCCTAACACTGCATATGTATACAAACAAATCCTGAAAGGAACAAAGCAGCTTGCTCACAATCCCCAAACCAATTACTGTAGGACGGAGCACACAAGAAGCTACCACATATCGCAACACAGGTACACGCCACGGCCGAAAATCTGTCACTAACTTCACTATAGTCGGTGGTCCATGGCCACAGGAGTCGCGCACTAACACTGATCTGCCTGAGCTTTGTGAGAAGACGGATTAACAACTGAACCTAACTCTTCCAACTTGGATAGGTCATAGTGATATTTAAAAGTGCAGCATACGTCGATCTCCAGTATCCCTAGAGGGAATGGCAGCAATGACCCCCTGAGTTCATCGAGAACTGCTGACCCCTAACACTGGTGGGTTTATTCGTCCTGTTGCTGCTGACTGGGTGAAACACAAGTCGAAATCATCGAAGCAGACCCCCGCAGACAAAAGGATAACAAACAATCAAACATCCCCCAATAACGCCCAACCACAGAATAAGCAGCAAAGTGTTGGCCAGTGTCACCCAGAACTAGCATGGGCAAAGATAGAGCTAAGAAATCAGGTACCCAGAGGAAAATTGACCAATTTACCAAACCCTCGCCAAGCACACTGTTAGAACAAAACCAACCCGAAACAATGGCAGAGTTGGAGAGTACATTATCTCTGAAAGACGTTACGGCTGCAATAGCAGATTCACATGCCTCTATGGGGCAAAAAATGGATTAGTATGGACATCTTGCTCCTGCACTACGACCTGCAGAAACTAACGTCCCGTACCGGGGAGGCGGAACAACGCATCTCTGGCACAGAAGATGGGCTGAGACACATGGAACAACAGCTAAATAGGGTCACAACATGCCTGAAAGTGATGGAGGGGGGAGTTGACGAAGGAGAGGGCAGGTCGAGACGAAACGATGTCCGGATCTTCGGGCTGCCAGAACAAACAGAGGAACCAAACATGGAACTTTTCCTGGAATAATGGCTCGCAGATATGTTCGAATCAAAGGGATTCTCTAAGTTCTTCTCAATAGAAAGAGCTCATCCTGTGCCTACTGGACGCCCGGTACCTGGTGCCCCATCACGCACTGTGATAACAACATTTCTGAATTACAGGGACCGAGATGCATTACTTCAAATGGCACGCACAAAAGGCATGATAACCTTCAATGGTTCTAAAATCTCATTCTTTCCAGACTACACCAGGGAGGTGCAAAAAGCAAGGCAGTCGTTCCATCAACTTAAAAAACAGCTACACTCCCTGAATGTAAAATATGGCCTGGTGTTTCCAGCACAATGGAAGATCTACCACAAGGATATGACAGTCCACTTTACGAATCCAAAGGAAACTTGGCAGTGGGCAGAACAGCACATTGAAGGGGACTGGAGGACAACACAGAACAATGGACACGAAAACCCTAGAGCACGGCCGGATCGTGGCCCCCCTGTTGGACTGCCACTGGGACAAGAGTGGGCTCTACCACCACAAGTGGTGGGAGACTGATGTACGACATGTTGCCGAACAGTGCGATCTAACCGCCTGTGACTCAATGGAGTAAATAGTGTTTCACATGAAAGAGCATGTAAAGAAGCAAATGGCATGGATGAATACAAAAAGGACGGCCGGCTTGAACGGAAGTTACCCCCGGCCCCACTGGGATTTGTTGTGGGTGTTGTAAGTGTTTTTTGGTTTCAGCCAGGAGTAGGTTTTGGTTATCTCTAGGCTGATGTTCGGGCGACAGATACTTCAAAATGGGGCGAAGTATGAGCTGGTGAGAGGTGGGGTATAAAAAAGTTGGTTTAATTTTTTTTTAAAGATGTTAATACTAAGTTGGAACAGAGTGTGGGATATGACTGGTCAGACAGGGATCCATGTACTTCCTCACAGAGGTCCTCCTAAATTTGCAACATGTCAAAATTGCACAACCACAATGTCATTTACACAACATGACAGAGCACACCCCCGAACCTAGTATGCACAGACTGAGCTTGCCTGCTAATAAAGACCGTACGATCAAATTCCTGACCTGGAATGTTAATGGGCTAGACAATAGTCTCAAAAGAAGGTTAGTCACACAATTCTTGAACAAACATACACTAGATATAGTATTTCTTACCGAAACCCATTTAGCAGGTACAACCTGTAATATATTTAAGTGTACCAATTACTGCACTGCACTACATGCTGTTTCACTATGGGCTCGCAAGGTGTTCTCATATTAATTCATAAAGTGCTACCTTTCACCCTTTCCAAGGTGACTCAAGACACAGAAGGCAGATTTGTATATGCCATAGTAGCACTATGGAACCAGACAAGTGCTTTACTAGCAATCTATCCCCCCCCCACGTTGCTGGCAGCATTAGTAGATGATATCACGCCATTGATTGCTAATGACACATCGGATATGTTAGTCCTAGGGGGCGACTTTAATGAAGTAATGAACGTAGAGTTAGATTGTGCACACTTACGAGGGAGAAACCCTAGAATTCATACTAAACTCACTACCTTCACTGCTGCAATGGGACTGAGAGATGTATGGCGAGACCTGCAGCCGGATGTTAAAGAATACTCATACCACTCTGGGGTTCACGCCTTGTTATCTAGGCTGGACTACTTCTTTCTCCCGGCGACGATCATCCATAAGGCAATAGTAGTGAAACTCCTACTAAGAGGTATATCGGACCACTCCCCCCTATTAATGGAGATGGAGACATTGAGACCACTCCCTCCCATGTCATGGTGCCTTAATAGCTACTATCTGGGGTTCCTGGAGGTTATAGAACACATACAAACTGCTACCAAGTCATATTTTGAGTTGAACAAGGGGGTCACTGAATAGCCCTGGATGTTCTGGGAGGCGTATAAGCCAGTGCTCCATGGGGAATTTTCTCCTGGACCACGGCTACAAAAAAGGAAAATGCAGAGAAATTGGTTGCAGCTGAATTAAAAGTTAAACAGATGGAAGAGGCCCATCTAAACCAAGATCGACCCAAAACACATAGATCGCTTGTCATGGCACAAAAACACCTGCAGAATATAGCACTGGATAATGCCAAACAAGCTCACAGAGCAATGAGAGCCAGAATTTATGAAACCGGGGATAATGCAAGCAAAATGCTGGCTTAGCTAGAACGCAGGGATGTGGGACAGAGCCAGGTGTGGATGAATAAACCAGCAAATGCGAACCCGCTCTGAACAGATAAAGATATTGCTGAAGGCTTTGCAACCTACTGTACTGAGCTATATGGCTTCCCAACGGCCCTGTAGAAACCTCCATACTGGATAGGATAACCCTACCATCCTTGAGTGCTGAACAAAAATCCCTTTTGGAAAAAGACATTATGGAAGCCAAACTGATTATAGCAATGTCACAACTCCAATCGGGTAAAACCCCAGGCCCAAACCGCTTCCCGATCGAAACTTGGAAGAACATAGGCCCAAGTGAACTGGCCCTACACTTGCCTAAATATGTATAGACACTCGAAGAAACAAGGCCAACTACCGGCTGATGTAAGAAAGGCCATCATAATAGTAATTCACAAATCAGATAAACACCTGGAGCAGTCTAGCTCGTATAGACCGATCTCCCTTATAAATAGCGAAATAAAGCTCTTAGCCAAGATATTAGCCATTAGACTGCAAGGGGTCATAGCATCATTAGTGCATCCAGACCAATGTGGGTTTGTGCCAAATAGATCAACACACATGAATATACATAGACTGCATCTAGCACTTGAAAGAACGCAGGAATCCCGGGACTCCCTAGCACTATTGGCAATAGATTTTGAAAAAGCCTTTGATTCAGTGTACTGGGAGGCACTCTGGGAAATAATGCGCCGGATGGGATTTGGCGTGGAGTTCATGGGCTGGGTGCAACTGCTTTACAGCTCCCGGAAGCGGAAACCAGGGTCAATGGTTGGCCATCCAAACCTTTCAATCTGGGCAAGGGAACAATGCAGGGCTGCCCCCTGTCGGCGTTGCTCTTTGCACTAGCGATAAATCCCTTAGCGAGATTATTGAGAGAATCACAGACCTGGAAGGGTTTCCAGGGGTTGGCAGAATGGGAGGACAAGGTCTCCCTGTATGCAGATGATTTAGTGGTCTACCTACAGGACCCAATCAACCCCTGTCCCATAGTAACAGATCTCCTACAACAATATGGATCCTTTAGTGGTCTAAAGGTGAACTGGACCAAATATGTACTATTTCCAGTTAAAAGGATGGGAAATGTAATTCCAGAGAACTGCCCGTATAAAATTGAGGGAACCCATTTTCGATACCTAGGCATACTGATCACCAAGAATCTGAATGAATATGTAGCTAGGCACCTGCACCCGATCATGGAAAGATTTAAGGGGGATGTCCACCACTGGACTTCCTTGCCGTTGACCCTTTTGGGAAGAGCAGCATTATTCAAAATGGTGGCACTGCCCTGATTCTATATGTTCTACAGAACACCCCACTTCATGTCCCATCGGATGTGTTCCGCAAAATCGACTGTATACTTCGAAAGCTTTTATGGGGAGGTGGACAGCTGAGAATAGCGCTCAGTACGCTCCAGAGATCGATCTGGGAAGGGGGTATTGGGCTGCCTCGCCCACAAACTTATTATTGTGCGAGTCAGATGGCAGTAGTGAACAATATGCTACACGGGGACCAATCACTCCCACGTGTAAGGGCCGAGATAGACATGAGACAAAAGCCACCCCCATTAGAAGGGCTCTACCAAAAAACAGGCGTTGTATCCCCTCATAAAATAGCAGCGCAAACTACACTGATTTGGGCGGAAGTACACAGGTTCATAGGTTGGGACAAGGAAGTAACTGCAGTGCAACCATTATGGAAGAATGGGAACTTATCTGAGGTGGGCAAGTTACCGAGATGGCCGAGCTGGGTAGCCAAAGGAATAACAAAAGTGGGTGATGTGATTGAAGAAGGGAAAGTAGTACCTTATGAGAACCTGCGGGAGAAATTCGGCCTTCCTGAAACTGAAAGGTATTGTCACACACAGTTAATACATGCTCTACAAAAACATCTTCCAGTCATATCTAACATGCCAGAATGCACCCTGATGGAGAGAAACATTGTATTAGAAGGAATTAACACAGAATCACCTCTACTATGTATAGTGTAATGACCTCCTTTGCTACGCCAGAGTTGTTGGGTCTGAAGTCCAAATAGGAGAGGGATGTGAGGAATATCTTGCCAGAGGATTGGGTCACGGCCCTGATGTCTCCATGTGAAAGGGCCATCTCATCCAGGCTCCGACTTATCCAGTTTAAGATACTACACAGAGTGTACTATCCGAGAGTGGCGCTCTATCACTGGGGCAAAAGTACAGATCCCAATTGTTTACGATGTCGAAATGGGGAGGGAACCTTTTTCCACATTTTATGGGAATGTCCACTTATCCAACAGTGCTGGCAACAGTGCTGCAATTTGCTTACTAGAGTCATGGGATGTGAAGTACCTAGAGAACCTAAATTGTTGTTACTGGGAATGGAAGGTGAAAGTGAGATGACACGGTATGAAAAAGCGTTCTTTTCAACCACAACCGTCCCGATCAAGAGGAACATAGCAAAATTATGGGGTTCTGATGTGGTACTGCAAGTTAAACAATGGATTGCAGATGTAAACATTTGTATAGTTGTGGAACAGAGGGTGTATAGGGCCAGAGGCTGTCCCGGGAAAGCCAGGAAGATCTACCAAAAAATGGGAAGATGCCAGTAATTTGCGATACTGCCGAATCTGATTAATGTAAAAACCAGAGTGTAGTGATGTTGCGGATGAGAACGTATGTATAGTAGGTACTGAGCAGACGGCATGGATCCAATGACTTCTTGTAGAATTGTTGTTTTCATTGTTTGACTCCTTCAGAGTCTTTTGTTGTAATGTATATCATAAAGCCAATAAAATGTGTTACAAAAAAAAAAGAAAGTGACATGTACCCCTTTTCAGCATTGGCCAAGAGTTCAGCCCAAACTATATTTAGCAGGCTTCAGTCAATTTATGGGGCGTACCCCTGACTGGAAAATATCCATGGCCTTGGACATTTTTCAAAATATTTTGCAAATGTATAGTAACTACTTTCTCCAGACATTTGACCATCCAAGACATTCAAGCGATAAGCAATAGTTTATTTATTTACTAGTGTGAAAGCCCATGTAGATAGGCCAAAGTGCATAAAGAATGACATTTCCAGAGTGCTGATATATATGATGTTGTATATTTTAATGAAATGTATGTCAGTAGAAAATAAAAATTATTTATGTTTTCAAAATGAAGATTTGAAAATATAAAGAGTAAAGTGGACATGAAATCATAATAAAAAGTAAATGAAAGTAAAATAAAGATTAAAAAGTACATGAAGAATTTTATTGATATAATACATGGCAAAAAATATTACAATAAATAATTGCATACTATATAAGCAAATTAACTGACAACACCTATATATTTATTTAAAGTATATTTCTTTGAAAAGTATGTTTTTGTAAAAATGCTTGGAGCCGTATCTTAATTTTGAAATCAGATGTACGAATTCGAGACATTGTAACATAAACATGTCTCTCAGGAGTGCCTTTGTTGTGCATTCCTGTGTCCCTTTTTATTAGTGTTTATTCAGTATGTTGTGATCTTCCCCCATATAAAAGAAAGAAAATACTTCTTTGTGTCTCCCATTTTGCCTTTAAATAATAAAATAGCCAAAACACATTTCTGCCCCTGGTTCTATCGTAAATATACAAGAAAAAAATGGATTTCCCTTTTCCAGCTCCACAGCATGTTTGTTGTTATGGTGGTTGCTTCTCCCCTCTTGATGTTTTGCCTGTATTGTTGTGTTATGCAGTGTTGTTTGTTTAGCAGTGAGTTGGCTTGTTTTCAGGGCGATTTCATACTTTTAAGCTCGTGTAGTAGTTTCGGTTTCTCTCTGTTCTTCTGGAGTGTTTGCTGATTCGCCCTTGATGTTACTGTGACACTGAGCGTGTAAGAAGGTAAGATGAATGGATGAGTGGGAGGAGGAAAAGGGGTAGGAAGAGAGGGGGAGGATTTGCATTTCGCCCTCCATTGGGACAAGGATTCCCCTATGCTGGTTAATGAGGGGAGGAATCTCGTGCTGTTTAATGGTGCCATTAAACAGCACTCAATTAGTTCACTCAATTAGCTATGCAGCATCACTGATCATCCAAAGAAAAGGCCAGGACCACTGGAGGAGGCCCTGAACACAGAGAATAGGGAGTCATGACTTCCTATTGAAGCTCCCCTGGAGGCAGGTGAGGCAGTGGAGGCAGTACCTCTTGTGGATGTCTTGCCCCCTTTGGAGGCAAGTTTGATGGATGACGAGAAGGGGATGTTTCTCCTGTAGGAGGAAGAAGCAGCGGCCTCAAACACGCAGTTGGAGGAGAAAGTGAAAGCTGTTTGGGACAGGACATTGAGGAGGAAATGGTCTCAATTGATCAGGATGTGGGTATCTTGAAGAAGTGATGGGCCCATCAGCAGGTGCCTCACTGGGAGGACCAGATTAATAAGCAGCTAATGATTTACTCACCTGACACTGAGAAGGAGAGAGAGAGGAGTGGGATGAGGAGGTGTTATAGAAGGAGCCATGCCCTACGCCTTCTCAAGTGGAGGAGTCAAAGAAGTCCACAGAGGTGTCCTATTGAACGATAGTCTCTGCCCTCCCCCACACAGCCCATGTGGTTCGGGGTGTTGGAGAATCTGCACTGCAATTGGGGAAAATATCATTGGTGCAGAAGAGGAAGGCCTCCTTTATTGTGGAATGCTGATGGGAAAGTGGAAGCAGTGACAGAAATGCAAGGGCAAAGGCTGCACCCTGTCCTAGAGATTAGAAAACACAGTTCTCAAAGGTATGGGAACTTACGTGCCCTGCACACTATCTAAGGCCTATATAAGCCAAGCAATTCTTTAAAAAGTATACATATATGTTTCCATAGAGATAAGTATGAAGTACATGCTTATTTGACAATTGTCCATGGAAGAAATTCTTCTTTGCATCACATTGTGTTGTTATGAAACAGACAAGCTTCAATATAAAAAAAAAACAACGTGTTTCAAGTAATAATGCTCTTCTTCAGGGGTATATTTTTTAATAAGTTCTGAAAATAATCAGAGAAAACTGATATCAGTAACTAATTGTAAAAATGATTGAGATATCACAGTGATTGTGTATAACATATACAATATCACACAGGCTGATTTACCATAGACTTCATAAGTCACCTCATATTTGTGTAGTTCCAATTGGAATCCTGTATGTGGGTGTAAAATCAATTTCCAATTCTTCGATATTTCATCAGGAAACGTCGATGAGGGTCTATAAAGAAAAGAGCATCCCATCTGTGGTTACTCTCCAAAAGAACACAATGCCTGTAGGTATGCTGCTACATGAAAGCAAGTGTGGTTCTCACCAATGTATGAGTCTTCTAGTCTCAGTCTTCTAGTCTGGTCTAGAGATGACATCCATGAGAACCATGTTCACTGGTGTTATAAAGAGATTCCCCTAGAAAGTGGTGGCTCCACTGAGTCCACTAATAACCCACTTCCACCACACTACGTACCCGGTATGTTTGAAAAGTAAGTCCGACTATGTCCACAGGTTAGTATACAGCACAGTCTTATTGTGCATGCCATGCCAAACCCACCACTTCCACTTAGTCTCTCCAATCAGAGTCAAGGGCACTGGAAAATGCAAGGCCCATATTGAAGGTACCACCTGAATTAGACGATATGAGTCGTAACCACTGCCAGCAACCACGTTTTTTAGAGATCCCTTGCGCTTGTAATGAAGCATTCTGGCATGTATTGACACTATTTCACGGAGAGGGTTATGCAGATGTACCATACTTACCACCTGTAGGTCTCTGTGCAAGGGCTAAGAAATTAGCCACTTATAGAGGTGGAACTGCCCACACAGAGCACATTCCCACAAATGAGGGAGGCATAGGTGCGTGGTTGAGCTTCAGAACGTTATTGGTTGGTGATACCTGTGCGTGAGCTCGAGGACTTTAGTGGTAGATAGTATGGTAGTGGGTGGCATAGCAGAGTTCTGAGCCAAATCCAACAGAATTTAGTTAATGGCTGCACTTTGGGAGCATGTTAACTTTAAGGAGTGGCTGCCCCCTATGATGGAGCCTGGAGAAATTCAGAAAGTGGTGCTTGCGATCATCACCATAGCAGGATTCACAAAACATCACTAGCACAATAGGCAAATTAGGCAAATGCATATGTAAGTCAGAGACTGGCCAGGGCCACTCAGTGTCTAATACATGTATCTCCTTCAGAGACAGACATTCCATGAAACAACCTGGTACCACTTTTTGATTTCTTACATGTGCAGGGTAAGACATCATTGTCAACATCTGAGGTTCTGTCTTGACTATGGCTGTATGTTTTTTCCATATTCTTCCTCAAAGAAGTTACTATTATGTTTTTACAAATGCCAATTCTTCAACATGCAGCAATGTGGGGCTTCTCCTGTGGTTAAATACAATAGCCCTTGCTGCACTACAACCTCTCTCAGACTTCACAATTGTTGTAGTTCACCATTATGCCTTCTCCTGGGGGTGGTGTCTAACAAATAGACTTCAACCATCTATGTGGCTGAAGGTCTGCTGTGCGTTACTGTTGATCATCCACAAGTGTTCAAGATAGCCGGTTGACTGAGAACAGTGCCCCAACACACTTCTTCCCTTTTGGCAGTTCCTGTGCTGCTCTCAAAGCTTACATTAGGTGTCATTGACATCCTGCTCATTGGTATTGTGAATCTTAAGCTTGATGTTTGTGGCTGTAGATCAAAAATATTTTGTGCTGTTTTTGTTCTTACCACTGCATGTCTTCCTTGTCCTATTGCTATTGATGGCGCTGCGGCAAAGTATGTTTGCTCAGGTGCAGAGTGCATCCTCTTTGTTATGTTTGCTGAGAGTCATCCTCCCAACACATGCAGATGAAGAGGAGCCAATTTTACTTTGAGATGTGGATCTATAAAGGAAAGCAGCAGATACTCAGTGATGCCTTTAAATACAACTCTGTGTGAACTGCGATGCACAACTGAATGCAGACCTATAACCAAAGACACTATATCAGCTTCCCCTTCCAAGGCATTAGCCATTGTCATGTTGGTTGGTGGCCCTCACAAAGGTCAACCAAAGGTAGAACTTAACAATGGATGCTTGGTGATAGCTAACATACCTAATGGCCTTCTTAAAAGGTCATAGGGCGAACAAGACATTTGACAACAGCTACTGCTGACACATTGTCACAAAACCCCATCTGGTTGTGTTGAAAGTTGCAGTAATCTGTGTATGCATTTTACTGCTCACATATCCTGTTCAACAGAGTTCAAATGTGTGGCCACTAAGGGCTTCATGTTTGGCAGTCAAACATGCAGTTGTGGCAGAAGAATGTTAGTATGGTAAGCTCAGCCGAAATATGGCCTGATCTTCTTGGCCAGAGTGATAATTTCTTTCACAAGCTGATAACTGCTCATAAAGCTTTTGACTGCACGGTGAAGTCCGAAACAGTGTACCTGCATTGTCTTGCCACTTTATGTGTCAGCCATTGATATATGTCAGCTGCAACAAAGCCCACATAACACTTACAAGGATACAGCTACTGTGCACACTCCACCTTCACTTTCTAACAGAAGTCAAGTTCCCTGTAGCGTCTGTCCTGAAACCCATGCATTCAGAATGTTTAATGAGGTTGATTTGCATACACCTTGTTCCACCTAGCATTGCTCCATGATTCCTCTTCACTGGTTGAGGAATGAAATTCCACCCAGTGTGTCTGACAGCCATTTAATCAGTGTACTGTCCACTCATTCACATGTTCATGGTGATGGGGTTTTTTTGTTCCATGGGCTGCTGTAGTAATTACCCCAATGCAGACAAAACCACATCATGACATTCCTATACCAAACATGCCCCAGAAGTGATTGACTTTACTATGTGCTGCATGATGCAAAGAGTTTCCACAACAAGGTTGAGCAAGAATTATATTGCCAGCATTATAGTCAGGTTAGAATTAAACAAACCCTGCCTATCCCCTAATTCTTTTGGATTTTTGGGGGTAGAGAGTGGAGTGCTACACTCTAGGAATAGCACAGCAGCAGTATTTTAAGTTGTGTAAGTGGATGTATGCTGCATGTTTGATGGTATGGGGGATGCAGCTCATAAGGTTGTACTTCTTCCCATGCCTGTGCATGGTGCCACACCATAAGTGGCCACAGCATATGAGGCACATAGATGGGGAACACATGTTTTCCCTGTCTTCCTTTTGGCACATGGTTTTCCTGGCAGTCTGAAAAAGAGGACATATTCTGTAATTGTGCATTCTGTCTTAGGTACTGCCTCACAATTGGTTTTCATTGTGGGATAAGAACCCACAGACACACAGGGCCTCATTCCGAGTATGGAGGTAATCATGGCGCTATTTGCGCCATAACTACCTCCCATACCGGTACCGAGTCCGCCCTGGTTCAATGGAGACTTACCGGTCCATTCCGACCTTGGAGGGACCGGTAAGGCCCCATTGAAAAAGGCAATCCCCATTCGTATTTGAGCCCCAATGGGGAGGGAGCTAATAACGGTACCGCAATTTGCGGTACTGTTATTTGCTCCCTGGTCCCTATGTAGCTCCCGCTAAGGGCGCCTGGTAAAACCAGGCGCCCATAGCGGACCCGCTAAGGGACTTCGGAATAGGGATTACTGGCACTTATGTCCTTAACGGTGCCCGGTATCCCTTTGCGTCCACCTCGTAATGAGGCCCACAGTCTCATGGACTGGGCTCATCTGGCCTTAATGGTGCTGGTGGTGGTGGAGATATGGGTGCCACATAATGATGCAATGTTCTTTCTGATCTGTTAGAATAATGCCGTTTCTCAAACAGACTTTACACAGGTGGGGGTATAACTTCCATTACTTCTATAGCATAAACAACTTTGGTGTCTTTACTCTCCTTTTCATCAGTATCAATGCGTTCAAGTAGAAATGTATGCCTCCATCTTGACTCTCATACATCATAACCATTGTCTTCATCATTATTCATGTGGTTGTCACCATCATTATTATTGCCTGACATCAGTGTTCGGGATGGAGGAGATAGAGACCTGATATTTTCAATTTTCTATCACTGTTCAAGTATACACTGGACCTCATTACGAGGTTGGAGGAAGCCTTCCCGGTTTTACCAGCAAGGCTACCTCTAAACTCGCATCCATGTCCGACACCCGCAAATGGGCAATTACCGGGCTATTCTGGCCCAGTTGGACCTGGTAATTGCCCTTTCATGGGTGCCGGGCCCGGTACATTCCCATACCCATTTGAGCCCCATAGGGCTCAATGGGAATGGGGTGGGTGGTAGCACCGGTATCGTTAATAATGATACCGGTGCTACCATCATGTTCATGTTCTGCTCGCAGGTGCTGGTCCGGCCACCAGGTCAGACCTGGTGGCTGCAAGGGCACCCGCGAGCAGAACTCCTAGTATGGCGGTACGGTAGCAATGGTACCAGTAGCAATACCGGCGGGGTAGTTGCCTTACTGCCGTACTTGTAATGAGGCCCAGTGTAATGTATTTGACTGATCTTCAGTAGATACGATTTGAACCCCTACCCCTTCAGCCCTTTGAATGTGGAAGAAATTGAATGTGCAACCTTCCCTGTTGGTCTCAATGGATGTTCATCATCATAGAGTTATACCAGTGCATGTCATGTTATTGGTGCATGCACTTCAGTGTGACCTGTGATGGGATCAGATCTGGAACCTGAGATGGATGATACCTTAAATTGACCACATGCAATTATGGTATTACCAGTGCAAACTGCAAGGGTTGATATAGATGTGGAAAAAATGCACGCAGCATGTATTCTTCTGATTCTGGCTCATTTGTGGGCTCTGTGTATGCTGTTCCAATGTATTGTTGACTCACTGACTGGTTTATCACTCACTTCCCAAAATCTGGATGCTTCCTCCCACCAAAATCATGCAAAAGCAACACCCCCAAAAGGTTCCAAATGTGAAGCATGTGGGATGTTTTTACCCATGCATCCGAGCCCTACCACAAAAACTGTGCAGTACTGGCATTGAAAACATCATGATGGCCAGAGCTTCCCAGAAAATGCCCAGGGAAATGCATGAAGAATAGGCTGCCACCCATTTTTTGCCGATGTTATGGGCACAGAAGTGCACTGCCTAAAACCACCATTGGACTACCCACACAGTAGCCTGAAACCAGCGGGAATGGCAATGCTGATTGCCAAAAGCAACCTAGAACTGTGGGGAATTCATTTCTTAAATCCCAAAAATGGTTGCATTACCAGTACTCACCACTATCAGAGATGAGTGGTGAGTACTGGTTTTAAAACAACACCAGACATTTGTGTAAAACTGATTAAATGAACCCAAAGCAGGCCAAAGAAAGACTTACTAAGAGGTGGATACAATGTAAAGTTATATTCTGAAGTGACTTGAAGGTTTATAACAAGACTGGCTGAGCTCTGCAGGTCTGCAGCGGCTTAAACTGAAACTGGATTTAAAATTACCAAAAATCAAATTGTGTAAATAAACTGAGGGACAGACTTGTGACTGCCACATAGTTTGTCACTGTTAAAATGTCATAGTTTTGAACTTAGAATCAGCATTCTAGCTGCATATGTAAAAATTGTCTTGACTTAAACTGGGGAACAAAAAGTGACATTTTATCTGAAACCTGGCTTAATGAAACTGAATTTTGCCCACCAGCTACCCCCGACAGGAGTTGAGACTTGAACAACAGCTGTGTTCCCAGGCCTAGCTGCCTTTTGCTGCTCCCACCAAAAGGGATATGACACTTATCTGATTGAATTACCTGGGCTCTGTAGGAAATTGAACAAAGCCCTGTCCTGACTCAGGCAAATGTTTTATTGGGGGGGTCGTAAAAGTGGCTTCCTCCTGGAAGGAAAGGGGAGGAGCACTGCCTGTGAGAGCAAGCTGGCTTGGCAGAACTGGAAAAACCAGAAATTCAACCTTGTGCTGGGGGGAAACCACACCCCTTTGGGGCCAGAACATTAATCTAAAAAGATGGATCATTCATAGAGCGGACTTGTGAAAATTTTATAAGTGATATCATTATTCTTGTGATTTTTCTGTGCACATTTGAAGACGTGGTAGGACCCGGTGGTATGATCAGGGGGGTTTTAGCGGAAAAGAGGATATTACTCTAAATGTATGTATGTTAAAAATCTGACACTCCACCACCTAATGCCCACACACCATGGGCACATCTGTGTAAATGCGGGGAAAAATCCAATATTGGTAACCCGACCAAAAAGTGAAATATGTTGCCATTTTTTAACCCGAGCTCCTAGAAATGACAGAATTGGAACAGGGGCTACCATCAGTAAATGCATGATGTGTGTATGCAATGCCAAACAACTGTCTATCGGGGAAGTATGTATTTTGATCAAATATAAATTTGTGGGCAAACTGACCAGGGGAGGATCCTCTGACCCATAAAACCTACAGCATCACTCTGACTCACAGTTCCTTCCCCAATCATGGGAGAGGGGAGAATTGGGCCAATGACAAGTTGAAAGAGGGGCTGGCTAGTGATGCTGCACACACACCCACTTTCAAAACACATAAAAGCAGACAGTCAGGACAGATAGAGACATTCTATTCCATCTGCTACGGGACGCTCTGCCGGGAAAATCCATACTTTACCTCCATCAACCTCCAGAGAGCCAACATAGAGACTTCAATCTATCCACCTTCAGAGACCAAGACTTTACTTCAGAATTTGTAGCAGAGAGGTCAACTACAAGCTAAATCCCTCTTTAGCAGGCCTCAAATCATTGCAACTATTCACAGCCAGGCGAGCTGTTTGAATTCTTTGCAAGAACTCTTACCATTTGCCAGAAAGCAGTGTCGTATCCAGAGAGAGACCAGCTGAACCGGAGACCGCTGTATCCGGACCCACAGACCTGATCAGATCCAGAGTGACCCAGACCGCTGTTAGCAGAACCAGAGAGCTGACCCAGATCACTGTGAAGTGCCGAGACCAGACCGGAGTCCAGTCCAAAACCTGACCAGATCCGTGGCGAGGCCTATTTCTAAATATATTGTGAGTACCTAGCAGAACTGTGCAGAACCAATCTCTTAGTTAAAATAATATAATTCAATCTATTTTAATCTAACCAGAACTGCCTCCTAGAAGTTGTCACCTGTCATTTGCAAAGCTGTCACCTGTCATTTTCTATCTGGAAGCTGTAACCTGTCGCTTTGAACTTTTAAAATTTCAAATCCAAAAAACTACCTGTATTTAATCGTCCGTATCTCTGGAACCGTTTAGGCTAGGAACTTGGTTTAACTTTCCTCTGAACGCTTAGAATCTCAACTTTTCAACAAGCCTAGAACCGACTTCCTACTCCTCATACTTTTGTAATCACGATTCTCGCACTCGCAAATTTTACCGCAATTAGCGATTTGGTTAAAAATCCAGCCACGTGTGAAAACAGCAGCTTTCTTGCTTTCCTTGCTAAAAATTCGTTTGCCTCTTAAGAACCATCCCTGAATCATTGCTAGAGTGAGCCTGGACTAATATTAACTAGATACCACTCACCTGAACCTCTAGAGGGAATTAAAAGCATTTTAGCATATTTTTCACTTCATTGCCAGTACATATAAAAGCATTTTGGGCCTGTGTTTCAAACTTCTGTAGTCTAAGCTTGCTGGGGTGAACTGAATTACATTTGATTGCATTTCTGAGAACTGTGTGCTTCCATTTCCTTGCATTGCATAAAGGGGGGAGTGGATTGCCAGAGAAAAGTGATTACATTGTTTTGTTGAAATCATATTGAGTATTTCTGTACTGCAATTTCATTCCACCTTGCATCCATTTGAAACCATAAAAGTATTGTTGCTATCTTATCCAACCTATAACCACTCATCATTGATTATAAAGAAGTGTGCTAGTGCCGGACTATCCATTATTGATTACTGCTCAGATTAAGTGTGATATTCAATTATTAATTTATTATAAAGTGTGATATATATATATATTGTTTAAATTATCAAATAAACCTTTTAAACTTGCAAAACAGAACTACTTCTTGGCTCAGTGGGGTCAGGGGGATTCCAAGAGAGGGGTGTTATATAGGGGTAGTCATCCAGAACGCATGAACTGGACGTAAAGATATATCAATAAGGGTTTCCATTCAGTATCCCAGACTAGGCATTGACTTAGCTGTAGTGTTGAATTGAATCCTCTTACAAGCAAAGGTGACAATGGTAGTCACAATAACCACTTTTACTTCTAATCAAGGAGAAATCAGAGTGACCCACTTCATGTTAGTCTTGACTGCCTGTCTGTCCATCCATGTTTGATGGAAGCTAGAAGACCCCACATTCTTTCCCCTTTGCCACCAATCTAGAGAAGCAAATGCTATACAGAAGTGGTCACATACCTTGCACTACAATTAATCACCACAGACAGTTCACACATTAACCACTCTATTCAAATTCCACACTTGACCTTTCTCTGTGCAGATTTTGAATGTTCACTCATTTTCAATACCTGCACAGGATTGTAATACAAATGAAGACCGGCAGGCACAATTCTAGACTTCCCCGCTTTAATATAGTCCTCAACTTTCAGTTAAATTGTTTATCCATACACTTTCTTTTCTTTGCCTGAAACACATGTTCCTTTGTGCGCACAGTACCCAGAAAGGTAGCTGTTTGTCATCATATCCGCAAACCCATATCTTCCCAAGCCATAATTATCATACCTTGGTATTTGATCTCTTCTGCCTCAACACTTCAATGGGAGGGATTACAATACCCTAATGGGGTGAAAATTGCATCATTACTATTCTGCACTTTTTTCAGTTTCCTTATCCTCTCCTCCTGCAATGCTCACAGTCTCCATGATAATCCTAATCACTCACTCGACCACACTATTTGACTCAGGATGATATAAGGATAATTCCATATGCAAGGTTCCATTTCCCTTTAAGAACCCATCAAAAATGTTGCTTATATATTGTGGCCCATTGTCAGTAAGAATGCACCCGGGGGGCCATTCCTGCCCAAATCGATCCCTCAACCATTTCACTGTTTTGTTCACCTACTTTTTTTTAGCACAATCCATTTTCAATAATGGTCCACCAAATATGCTATGAGACACACACCCTTGTGCCTGATACTAATGTGAACTAAAATGTCCATAGACAATTTTTCCCATTCCTCCGAAACAAATGAGATCAGTGTTATAGTTAAGTGTTATAGTATAGTTTAGTGTTTTATATGACTTCATTGACTCTTGGCACCCCAGACAGGTCCTGCATTGTCACACTCTGATGCACTCTATTCCTGGCCACCAATAATCAGTCTGCAGGACTTTATTCTTGGGGATTTGTTCAATATGTCCCTCATGTGCCAGATTCATTTGGCAGATCCTACCACCCTTGGGGGCAACTGCTCTTCCTCCTCAATATATGAGTCCTTCCTCTACACTTAATTGGCCACGGGCGTGCCAGTACTGCCAAAGCAAATCAATGTTTTCTCGTATCTAACTGCCCAAGTGTTCTGCTCAGTGCATCTTTTCTTTTATTTCCCAAATGATTCTTCATACCATGAGTCCTAGACATGTTCTACTCTTCTACAGAGCAATTTACTCCAATCTGCTACTTTGACAGTAAAGTGTGGTATTAATTTCTGGTAAAGTTTAACCATTACAGGAGGGCCCTGTTACCTCCTTGTTTTTTGGTGTCTGATGACAGTAACTAGATCCTCTTTTACTCAGACCCCATACACATGGATGCAATACCAGAGGTAATCCATTGCTGGGGCCCGAAACACACATTTCCCCTTTTGCACCATTAACCTCCACTCCTGGAGGATATCTAGCACTTTTTTCAACACTTCATTATGCTCCACTTTTGATCGCCCACATATTAATATATCTTCATATACACATTGCACTGCGCTGCAGTGCCCAAACAAGCACTGCCTCATTTTCTAAAACACTGCAGAAGCTAATGGCAGTCCAAATGGGATATACTGAAAGCATGTAAATCACACTTTGTAAAAGGCCAATGCTAGATCCAACCTAGTGATATTGATACTTCGGAGTGTCGACATAAGATTTGTAATATTAGCCAATGGATGCATTCCACCATGATGCATTTGTTTAGCTCACATAAGCCTACATTTGGCGTTACCACCCTGTAAACTCTAAGCACTTTTACTTGTAATCAAGGTGCCTTTAGAGCACCCTATTCCATCACAAGCCTGTCTGTCAATCTGTCTCTCTTGAAGACCATATTCTACCACATTATTTCCCCTTGCCCAACATTCTAGAGCAGCCCATTCTATACACAAGTCACCTCACTGCCCTCAAGGAGTCTCTGCTCATCCTGTTCCTCCTCCCAGGGGTCAGCTAAAGAAGCCGGTCTCATCCACTCAGTCCAAGAGACAGACAATGGCTGGTCTATCAACACACACATCCAAAATCTCTGCTGTTACCGCTCCCCAGAATCACACAAACTTGACTATCCAACAATCTGTCCTTATGGATTCCTGGCCATTCCTGTTCCTCCATCTAGGTGTCACTAAGTGGCAGTTGTTTGGTCCCCAGAGCTGTCACACAAAATTAATACATATGTGCGCTTGTCTTTTGAAGTCCCCAAGCTGCTCTTCCTCACTTGGCTTCCACACCTGTTCATTAAAATCCATGCCAAAGCCATAGCTTACCACTGTGTCCTGCTGTCTCGGCAGCATGAGATGCAAGCACTGAACAGATTCAGAGGTCACATGTGCCCTTTTTGACAGCTGTTTGACATCCAAGTCACTACATAGCAGAGGCTGCATTTAAGTCTACACCCCTGTTCCTAAAAAATCTTAATTATGATAAACAACACAGCTGGTAGCAGAAAAATCTGAAATCCATTCCTATTTCAGTATGGGGGTTGATTGTTTACATAGCATTCCAGGGTCATCCCTGTGAGCTCAGACAGCTATGGGAGGCTATGTGGATTTTTGGCACCTGCTTGTCTGCATTCCAGTGAAAACGGTAACAGGTCAGGATGCATGCATCTATTGGCTCTCTGTAAGGAGAGTTAATGGCTTCCTTGCCAGGCATATGATCTCTCATCTGTAAAAATTCCGTGAGCATGGCTTCAAAGAGTCAAGTTCTTATGAAAGGCCTGTCTTGCGCTATCAGAAAAGTTACCTGGGAGCCTTTAAACCTGTTGGCTGGGAAGAGGTTTGAGTTTGGACAGCGAGGGAGGACAGTGGGCTTCAGAACACATCCTTCTGTCTTACTTTTCTTTGGAATTTTTACTCCTTCCTGTCCACATCAATTCCTGCAGAACAAGGCTCTCTGGTTATGTCATCAGAAGGCAGGGACACTTGTCAAAAGGACATGTAGTGGACCCTTTAAATCAGGCTTGCTTTCCTCCAATCCCACATGACATCTTACCTATAAAACAGAAGAGCTCCGACTCCTTTTTTTGACCCATCCAGGACATAAGGAAGAATTAATTGGTTTGAAAGCAAGTTGCCCTATTCTAAGCACTTCTCACAGGTATCAGAAGCAGCACACGCGTAGAGGGGATCGGAGCCCCATTTTTAAAATTACAATCAATGACCAATGGAACACAAACGTTAATTAGGAATTATTCTAGAAGGCAATTGCATCAAAGGAACAACAAAGTCACTAATTTACTAACTCACTGGAATTTCTAAGTCACAATTTTACCTTTGACTCATTGTACGTGTGGGAATAACCTGAATAAGAAAATACTGTTGAATAAAACTTATTTACCAAAAAAAAAACTTGTACTGATTCATCTTTTGATACCTGTGAGAAGCGCTTATAAAAGGGGAACTTGCTTTCAAACTATCTGCTCCTTCACACCTTTGCACCTATCTGATCTGGATGTTCCATGGCCGAGGAGATGGGATTACCCTCCTCACTCACCTGCGCTCAAAGAATAGAATGTGCTTGTCCCCAGTGCCAGAATAAATATGTAACTATATGCCTGCCAATACTATGTGAAGCCACCTTGCCACATACGCCTACCTCTATCACTCTAACCCATGCCTATTTACAAACACACCCACCCAACTGGATGCCTGCCCTCCAACCAGCCTATCTGCCCGCCCCCAACCTCACACCTGTTGCCCTACCAAGCAACACAACCTACCCCAAACTTGCACAAACTACCTACCACTCGTCTGTCAATCCATACACCCACCTCACTTAAAGAATTCGCCCTGTGAATGCCCATGACCTTAAACGACCCTGTGCCTGTGACAACCCCACCTCATGCATGCACTCCCATCCATACTACTCCATGCCTGCCTCTTACACCACACCTTTCTAACACTCCACACCTGCCTAACCACCTATCCTTCCCAATTCCTGCCTACTCATTCACCCATGCCTGTCTACATCCAGCTTTCCCACACATATGTGTGCCTACTCTTCCATATGACTGCCCACTTACACTACCCCTACTGCCAAACCACCACCCAACCTGAATGATGCCTGCCTACCTATATACCCACCTTATATCATGCCAGCTGATCCACCCATCCCACAACATACATGCAGGTCTAGATGCCACAATTCACGACCTAGCCAATTCAATTCCTCAGGCCCACCCATACACCCACCCTACTGCGAACCAACCTGCCAACCCATTCACTTCTTCATCCCCATGCCTCACTGTTCAACTACACTTATTCACCCCTCAGTAACCACCCACTATATCACACATTTGTCTAATCGCATACCCTACCCCACATCTGACTTCTAACTTCAGACCTATCCTATAACATACATGCCTAAAACCACCCACCCTACTTCACGCCTGTCCATCCCTATACCTGTACTTTTTTTTAAACATTTCTATTGCTTGTATTTTGTGTCTGCAAACACGATCTAGCAGACATGTTTGGAATTACTGGATTTGTAGGGCCTACGTTTTTACTGCATGTAAAATTCAATAAACAACTACAAACTCCAAAACTATTGGCTTTGTTTTTCTATGTCCTCTTTCTTCACCTTTTGCGAATAAACTCAATGGAATGCGGGAAGCATTATTGGATAGAGGTGTTTATTTTTTTTATTTAAAATGTAGTTATGGATAAACGTTGACACATTTAAGAGGTGTCTGGTCGCAGTTTTTAACTTGGTTATGGGATGTATAGAAATGGAGAAGATTGTTTGCACATATACTTCTGGAGGTTAACATTCTATTAGATTGAGGGTACTGCGTCGGTCTGATTCTTCTATAATTTTCTCAAATATTTTAAAGGATTTTGGTATTTATGGATTTGTTTGCATAAAGCTTTATGTGCTTTTGTCCTCATATTCATGGATGTCATTTAGGTGTTGCCAGGGTTCGCAACTGTGACCCCCTGAGGTCTCCCTTGTTACCCCTGTGGTCTACCTTGCTACCCCTTTTATTTTTTTGTTTTTTACATTGAGGCTCATGGGCTCTGGCCAGAAGCACGTGGCTGTTTGTTTCTGGAGTGGCTGGTTTTCGGATATCTATAGCCGGCAAAATAGCTCAGTGGGTTGAGCGCTGGCTGCTGCAATGTGTGTGTGACCTGCAGGTTGCAGGTTCGACTCTCAGCAAGGTCAACTCAGCCTTTCATCCTGCCGAGGTTGATAAATGAGTACCAACACAGGTTGGGTGATATTGTATGTACATTTGTTCTATCTGAAGCGCTTAAGCGCAAGTGCTATATAATAATAAAACATTATCGTTTGGCCATGGACGTCTGCTTGCAGTGACAGTGATTTGGTAATTTTGGGCCTATACAAACTGATATTACCCAGACATATGGTGATCCATTCTTGTAGGAAATGCATATCACTTTACAGTGTTATCGTAACCATATTTTTTGTAGTGTACTCAGAAACAATATGATATGATATGATCTGATATAATGATATGATATGATATGATATCGCATTCATAACGCACCTATACACACAAGTGTTTCAAGGCGTGACAAGGCAAGGGAGGGGGAACAGAGCGAAGACAGACACCGATCCTACTAGGCCAGGTTTCATTCAGATCGCGCAAGTGCATGAGAAGGGGAAGGAAGAGAAGTGCGGGGGGACAGGGGGAGAGGACAGTGCAGTGCATGGGATAAGAAAATAAATAACATTAAGTAAAAGTATGGCCAGCAGGTGGCAAGTGCAAGGGTAAGTGCAAACATCAGGTGTCAAGTTCTTGTGGTGGGACAGTAGGGATACAGAAGACAGTCCCCAGGTGCGGGGGTTTCCAGGGAGGCAGAACAGGAGTGTGACTGGTGGGGGAGGGAACCTGGGCCCGAGATTAGAGGGTGGCCAAGTAACCAGTGCAGTTTCAGTGTCAGCCAGGAAGTCAGCAAGGGAGAGAAGGAGAAAAAGCAGAAGCAAAGAGAAAGGTTTTGAGGTGCTTCTGTAACCGAATATGATTTTCCTCAAGTTTCAGGGAGGATGTTCCAAAGGGAGACCCCAGCCGAAGAAAGAGATCTACTACCAACTCGTTGTTTGGAGAAGCGACTGACCCTGAGGTAGTTTGAGGCAGATGAGCGAAGAGCTTAAGAAGGAAGGTATTTAGGAAGAGAGAGTTGAAGGTGTTGAGGCCCCAGGCCCCAGAAGGCCTTGTGGATGATGCAGAGGGTTTTGAACTTAATCCTTGCAGCCACTGGGAGCCAGTGCAGAGATTTCAGTGCTTGAGGGATACAATCCCTGGGCTTCGCAGACCTGTTCTGGATAAGTTGCAGAGGGCGGAGAGTAGAAGCAGGCAGATTTAGAAAGAGGCTGTTGCAATAGTCCAGCCTAGAGAGAACCAAAGCTATGGAGACAGTGAGCTTCTGGGGGAAGTAGAGGAAAGGAAGAAAACCCCTGAGGAGGTGCAGCTGGTAGTGTGACTTCTTAGTGATGCCACTTGCTACTTTGTCGTGGGGTTAAAGGTTGTGTTCCATCGCTTCCTGTGATGTCACTTTGGGGTAGCGGTAAATTACACAACTTCCTGTAATGTCACCAGAGATCAAGGGTCATGTGATGTCACTTCGCTACGCCTGGCATTTTGGTGAAATGACACCCCTGCTAATATCTAAGCTTTTCTAACAAAGAAATACTAGTGTTAAGCAGAATTACATGCAGTGCCGTTTGGGAATATTACACACAATTAAGATTACAGGTGTAAGCACAATCTCACCTTTAGTATAAATCTGTACTGCACAGTTTTGTGGTATGATATGGCATTTATAACGTGCCTATACACAAGTGTTTCAAGGTGCGACACAGCAAGGGAGGGGAACAAAGGGAGGACAGACAACTGAGGTACTTGGCTGAACCAAGTTTGTCCACCAGTTCATCTGTCCTGGGTAAAGGATGGGCATCAGTCTTTGTGACTGCATTAAGAGCTCTATAGTCCACACAGAATCTCAACTCTTTGGATCCTGTCTTTGGCACTAGTACCACTGGACTGCACCATGGACTGGTAGATGGCTCTATTACCCCGAGATCAAGCATCTTGTTGACCTCTTCTTTATGTGGGTTCTTACATGATCTGACATCCTGTAACCCCTGCTTTTAACAGGTAAACAATCACCAGTGACAATATCATGCTGGCACCAAGGGGTCAAGCCTGCTGATAGTGAAAACAGGGAGGCAAACTGATTCAACAGAAACGTGCACTGCTCCTGTTGTTCCAGTGTAAGATTAGAAGATAGATTGACTCCTTCTATCTTCTCATCTAAAGGCTGTCCTCTGAGTAGGTCAGGTAGAGGTTCACTCTCCTCCTCCTCTCGAGCAGAAGCTAGAAGCAACGCTCCTACTTCTGGTATTGAGACATAAGCTTTTAGATGGTTGGTGTGAAAGACTCTGGGAGCCTCCTCAGGATTGCCTAAGTCCACCAGATAGTTGACCTCTCCATGTTTTCCCACAACCTTGAAAGGTCCTATCCATTTGTGATGTAAGGCCCTCTGCGTTGTAGGTACCATAACTAAAACTCAAGCTAGTCTTGAATAAACTCAACCATGTTGGCATTCTGGTCATGCCAATGCTTCAGCAGAGCCTGTCCAGCTTTTAAGTTATCCAGTGCCTCTGCCATCATGTGTGACATTCTCCTCCGGAGACCTATCACATAGTCAGTGACTCTCACTGGCTTGGGGGAAGGAGCACTCTCCAAACCCTCCTTAATTAGGGCCAAGTGACCTCTAACTATGTGGCCATAGAGAAACTCAAAGAGACGAAATCCAACTTCCTCCTGAGGGACTTCTCTATAAGCAAATAGAAGACATGGCAGTAGCCGGTCCCACTTTCTTCTAAGGAGTTCCTCTAAAGCACCTATCATGCTCTTCATTGTATGGTTAAACCTCTCTACCAACTCATCTGTCTGGGGATGGTAGGCAGTTGAGAACTTGTAAATCACTCCACAGTTGTTCCACATGGCCTGCATGTAGTGGACATAAAATTGGATCCCCTGTCAGAGATGACTTCCTTAGGAAAATCTACCCTGGTAAAAACACCATGTAGGGCCTTAGCAACAGCCTGAGCTGTAACAGTCCTCATAGGTATAGCTTCAGGGTACCTAGTACCATGGTCTACTACAACAAGGATAAACCATGTTGCCTGAAGTGGTTGGAGGGTCTAAGGGACCACCAATGTTGATTCCTACCCTCTCAAAAGGGACTCCCACCTTTGGGAGAGGCACCAAGGGTGCCACATTCTTGGCTCCACTCTTGCGAGATGTCTGACAAGTGTGACAGCTCCTACAGAATTTATGTACATCAGAACCCAACTTAGGCCAGTAGAAAGAAAGAGAAAGCCTTTTGTTAGTCTTCTTGAACTCAAGTGTCCAGCCAAAGGAATATCGTGGGTTAACTGTAGAAACAGGTGTCTAGTCTCTAGTGGCACTACAAGTCTCCTGTAGTCCCCTGGGATAGACTCAGTTGGTTCACTGTAGAAGAGGCCACCCCCCCAGTAGAACCTATGCTTCCCTGGCTCTTGCCCTTCCAGTTGGGAAGCTGCCTGTTGGTGAAAGTCTTCAAGAGTAGGACACTCTGTTTGACCTATGTGGAAGTCTGCCCTATAGGGGCCACTTTCTGCCAGTAAAGACTGCAGCCCAGGATGGTCTGTAGGATCCAGATCTCCAACAGGGGTAAGGTCTTCTTTCAGCTCTGAATCTTCAGCAGCTGATTCAACCAGTCCTGGTTGTTGCTCACACTCAGCTCCAGCTGGTGGAGGAGACACAGGTGTGACTTTGGACAGTCCTCACAGGGATGTCCTGGTAGGTAGCACAGGAGTGCTTGCTTACTTTTTCTTGGAGTTTTTAGGTTTCCCTTTTTCTCGTTTTCCTTTGAAATAGCAGTCAGTAATTACTGTGGACTTGGGGTTATAGTTTCCTCTATAATGTCCACTAGAGATCCTTTTAAGGTACTCTCTCTGGCCTTCCTTGTCTTCTCCTGTTTCCATTTGCTGGGAGGCTTGATACAACTCCAAGAGTTTTTACGTCATTCCCCAACAGGACTCTCCCAGGTACTTCACTCTGCACACTAACAGGTATCTTGATAGTCATGTCATTGTACTGGATGAGAGCTGGTAACTGTGGAAGCATTTGGACAGAGCCCCCAGCAATCTTAGTGAGGTATTTGGGTGCCTTAGCAATATCCTCTACCTTGAAAAAAGATTAATCCACTACAGTAATGGTGGCCCCAATGTCTCTGATGGCAGGGGTCTCCTGACCATTCAAAAGTACACTGCCTTTGTAATATTCTTTGGTATTGTATGGGATGGGATTATAGACATCTAAGTTCTGTTGTTCCCACAGATCCAGGGACACTAAAGAAACACTGGCTGAGACTTTCATGGGTTCCTCAGTCAGCAGGTGGAAGGTTCCACTTGCCATTTGTACTTCTTCCTCTGGGGAGAAGGCTAAGGAGACATTGTGGTTCCCTGAAGGTTTACCCTTACATCTGGGTTCCCATTTCACATGGTCATTTGACCCACAAGCAAAACATTTCCCAAATGTTTTAATAAATGGGGGTTTGGTCTGACCTCCCTCTGGTATAGTACCAGAGGTTTCACTAGCCTGATTCGGTTTCCCAGGTGGTTTACCCTTCTTATGTTTTTGGCCCTCATTTGCTAACTTCTTGTGATCAATTTCCTTGGAAGCAGCAAAGTGATGCCTGGGTTCCGGAGAGCAGGCATCATAGATATACTCTAACATGAACAGATTTCTCATACCTTCATAAGTGTTAACTCGTTAACCCTTAACCCAACCATCTAGGTTTTTCAAACATTCACATACCCTGGTAGCCCAAGGGGTACCATCATGCTTTTTGAGGGTTCTAAACCTCTTAAGATACTGGGAAGGAGTTTTCCCAAACCTAGATATCAAAGCTAGTTTCACATTTCCATACTCCATCCTGTCAATTTCCCCCACCTCCATTACAGCATCAGCTGCAACCTGAGGTAGCCTAGACAAAAGCCAAAGAATCAGCTGATTCCCTGCAATTTCCTGAATCCCATAGTTATATTCAAAAGCAGCCATCCAATCCAAAATATCAAGCTTAACCTCATAGATACTTACTGTATCTTTGGACATGCAACGCCTCTCAGGACTGGAAGACCTAGAAGACTCTGGGAGAGAACCATTCACAAGAGACAATCTCTTCATTTCAAGAGCATGTTGAAATTCCATTTCCCTTAGTTTAAATTCATGTTTACTTTCAGTTTGTGTTTGGATCCTTTTGAACTCTAACTCAAGTCTCATCTTCTCAAGAGAGACAAACTCTGAACTCAGTACTGGACCTAGTAGGGTCCCTGTGGCTAAAGGCTGAGTCCTAAGAGCAGGTAGAGATGCAGTAGGGCCTACATCTTGAGACTCCTCTGCCTCTTCTAACTCATCAATAACATTTGAGTTGGACTCTGAAACATTGTTATCCTCATCATCATTTTCCACATTTTCTACAGAAGTAGGTGTAGCAGACCTATTTCTTAGACTTTGAAATTCCAACAATCTTTCTATCAATTAATTATTTTTGCCTCTAACAACTAGGAATTAAAAAAGGGAGATTACATTCATTTTAAAAAGTTTTTCACTGAATTAATTCCTTTCGTCGTCTCTCCGACCTTGAGGCAGACTGTGGAAAGTAACCGAAAAGGCATCCGTGAATAGTTGGAACTCTTTTTAATACTCTTTTTTTTGCCAACTGTCACAATTATTCTGTTCAAAGAGGTCTTTGGCGTATAACCCAACCATAGCTTGATAATGGTCGGTCTATATAATGACCATTCTAACCTGTTATCGCCAGCGGTATTGAAAAAATGGGCACTTACAACATACTTGCATAATTATGGTGTTTCAGTGTGTGGCCCATTTTTTACTGCAGTATGATCCATGTGGACATTTTGTTAAAACGTGACCTCTGGGCCAAACATGTGACCTCAATGGCCTCGATAAGTATAGCGTTTCCTTCTTTCAAAACAGAGGATCAACATTAATTTAAATCAATGTCATGGAAGTTACTGGTCACACTGCTATTTCAGTTGTATATATGTTTAATACGTGTTTACTCTAACGGGACTGTGCTTTGTGATAGTTACTCTGTTTTCTTGCGATACAAATTGCATTAGCAAAATGTTGCTGTTGTTGTTTCACATCATTTCACTGCTGTCAGATTCACCAAGTATGTGCACATGAGAAAGTTGGGCACACAGATTGCGTGACGTTTTTCCACCTACTTCACTCAAAATATGTAATATTGCTTTGAAGTGTTGCGCAAGTAGAAAATGTAGACTCACCCACATCGCAGTCCCTTTTTTTCCTATTAGTCTTAATTATTCAGAATCATGTTGAAGCTCTGGAAGTTATGATAACAGTAAAACACGAATGCTAGTATTGATTATTACGTTACTATTATTCTTTATTCCAGGGAAAGGTATGAAACTTTTAAGTCAAAATGCTGGGGACGTGTATCCATTTGCCACGGTGATGAAAACTGTTTCTTTGAAGTCGATAAAGGCCACCACTCTTGCACTGCGGATGATGAGTGCAGAGCTGCTTACATTAAGACACTTGGAACAATTCTTCAAGAACAATGCACTTGCTCTGATGTAACAGCAAGTAAAGAGGCTAGGTGCCAATATTTCCATCACATACTGCAGCGCAAGTCCTGCTTCGGTAAGACTTTTCTCCTATAATGGAGCAATGCACTCCTGAACACTATCAGCGCATATGTACTTTATATGTTGTTTTCTATGAGTTTACTAAGAAATAGCAATCCCTAACCAGAAATGAATGTTGCATTTACATTTATATTCAGGTCTTGTAGAGTATGATCGTCTTTAGGTTTGGCTATTGGGTGGTGCTGTGACAGCTGCCTATAAACCAAAACTGTTGGCAAGGGAAGTGTAGGAATACGAGGAGGGGAACACAGCATTTGGCTGCTGTTAGGCTATTTTACCCACCCATTGATTGCACATGTCATGCTAGTCTGTATGGTTAGTTCCACTCTCTAATTGCGCTTCCCCGCCAAAAATCCATACCCCATACATTTATTTGAGCTCACTCTGTGCGTTTAAGGGGATACCAACGGTTTTCTAAGCACTCTTCATAAAGTTAGTAGCTTAATTGTAGATGACCATACTGTAATAAAACTGTCTTAGGAAAGTGTGCCTGCAGTCACTTGACTGATAAAAAAAACTATGTATTTCTTTGCATATGTTTCATGTCCTAAATTCCTGTTAGTTTTAGCACTTGTAAAGACATTAGATAAGCATTTCCCGGGCACTGCCATAAAATGCACAGATAGCACCAACATGTCTCTGCCTCGAAAACACCTATCCAATGCCCACACAAAAGCTCAAACTGTTGGTGTGGCCAATGTCTGTTTATTACAGTGCTTGGCAATGTATTCCATCTCATAAAGAATTCATATTTTCTTTTATGTGGGATAAGGAGGCATTTTAGTTTGCTTCAAAAGAATTTGTGCATGCTAAACTTTCTTGGTGATTGCTCTGGCAGTGCAAAATGACTCTAATGTTGGAGACACTGATTCGGACGTACTGTGAAGATAATGCATTTTGAGGGAATGCAGGTTCATCAAAGGGAGTGTTTTCAGACAAGGGGATGTGTGGGCATTTGTGTTTTGTATCAGCTATAGACCCAAAGACAGTGGTCAAAGTGGGCGGGAGCGGTGGGGAGCGGTGCTCCTTTACCTCTTTTAATTAAGTTTTACAGTTCCAATACTTTGATTTTAAAAAGAAACCTTTCCGGAATGGTTTCGTTTTAAAATAAAAGTGTAGGAAGAAGTTGAAACTTTCACTTTCAGTGCATTGCAATGAGCGTTCCCCTAAACAGCAGGAGCATGTGTTTTGGGGTTTGTATTGTGCGTGGGAGGGTGTGTGGCAATGGGCTTTGTGGGGAGCGGTGCAGGCCAGTAGGGAACATAGCTCCACTACTTCTTTTCGTATACTTCAACCACTGGCCAAAGATCAATTCCCTAAAGTGAACTGAGAACTTGCAGAGTGCTTTGATAAAGAACAAGATAGGCACCATTTACAACCTTATGGGCCTCAATATGAGTTTGCCGGTCCGGAAACAATGGTGCCGGTGAGCTCACCGGCACCCGTGTTTCCGGATCACCAAACTCAGAGTTTGCCTACCGTGGCCACTGTGCCTGACAGGTCTGACCCTGCCGGGCGCAGTGGCCATGGTAGGCAGACCCATCACGGAAGCACCGGCACCGTTAGCAATGGTGCCGGTGCTTCTGTGTCCCCATTCCCATAGAGTCCTTTGGGACCCTATGGGAAGGGGACTTACAATTTACCAGTGCCTGACTTCGCAGGCCGCGAGCTGGTGGCACAAGGAAGTCAGGCACTGGTAAATTATTATGAGTCCGGCAGCAAACCGCCGGTGCACCGGCAGGGTTAATGCCAGACTCGTAATGAAGCCCTATGTCTCCTGTTGGATTGTGCAATTGCTTGTTGTCATGATGAAAAGAGTGCCCTGTGAAATGTAAGGTGCAAGTAACTGTTTGTACATTTAAGAACATTTTTGGAACCTTTCTAAAGGGGTAATTCATAGATTTCAGCTCAGAGGCACTGCACGCGAGCAGCGCAGAGAGGGAGCGTGCGCCAGCCGTGTGCGCTAAACAGCATTCTGGCGCACTGCATATTCATGGAATTTCCAAGTCATTTTGTGCGCTGGCACAGAGAACATCCCGCTGCACCAGTTACGCCCCCAAGAACGCCCCTTGAGCAAGGAAAAGGCATTGAAATCCCCAATGCAGAGCAAAGGGCCGCGCTAACCCTGCACCAGCTTATAGGGCCGGTACATTGTAATCGCGTGAAAATACTTTGCGTATCCCGCTCACGGCAGCCAAAAGCGTGAAAATGTACTGGCGCACCCCTCGAAATACGCGTACCCAGCTCGCGCCAGGTAAATTGCATAGAAAAAGCACCCCCCTGTGGCGTGGACTGCCTGTGGGGCATGCCCAGGGTGGATTGCCTCCCTGTGGGACATGGGGATGGGGAGTCGGCTGCCTGTGGGGCATGCCCATGGAGGATGGGTGCCTGCGTGTAATTCGGTGGTGCGTGGGAAGTTTCACACGCTATAGGCCTTGGCCGAGTGGGGAACGTGTATTTCGGGGGTGCGCAGGAAGTTTCACACGTGATTCTCCAGGTGACAGCGGGGTACGTATATTTCGGGGGTGCGCGTGAAGTGTAACACGCGATAGGCCTCGGCCGAGTGGGGTATGTGTATTTCTGGGGTGCGCAGGAAGTTGTACACGCGATAGGCCTTGGGCGAGCGGGGTACATGTATTTCGGGGGTGTGCGGGAAGTTTCACATGCAATACTCCAGGCGAGAGTGTGGTACGTGTATTCTGAGGGGTGCGCGTGGAGTTTTACATGCGATTTCGCTGGTGCGAGCGGGGTATGTGTATTCTGAGGGGTGCGCAGGGAGTTTTACATGCGATTTCTCTAGCGCGAGAGTGGTACGTGTATTCTGAGGGGTGTGCAGGGAGTTTTACATGCGATTTCGCTGGCGCACAGGGTACGTGTATTCTGAGAGGTGTGCGGGCAGTTTTACACACGATTTCGCTAGCGCGAGAGGGGTATGTGTATTTTGAGGGGTGCGTGGGGAGTTTTACACGCGATTTTGCTGGCGCGAGCAGGTTACGTGTATTCTGAGGGGTGCGCGGGAGTTTTACATGCGATTTTTCTAGCGCAAGAGCGGTACGTGTATTCTGAGGGGTGTGCGGGGAATTTTACATGCGATTTCGCTGGTGCGAGCGGGGTACGTGTATTATGAGGGGTGCACAGGGAGTTTTACAGGCGATTTGGCAGTGTGGGTCCTCCCGGGTGTGCCTCCCTCCCCAGGCCCTACAGGCAGCCCACACCACAGGGCACTACCCTACACCTCTGCCATGCCCTGCAGTAAGCCCACACCACAGGGCACTACCCAACACCCCTGGCCATGCTCTGCAGGCAGCCCATTCACCCGGGCATGCCCCGCAGGCAATCCATCCACCCCGGGTATGCCCTGCAGGCAGCCCATCCACACTGGGCATGCCCCGCAGGCAGCCCTTCCACCCTGAGCATGCCCCGCAGGCAGCCCATCCGCCCTGGGCATGCCCCGCAGGCAGCCCATCCACCCCAGGCATGCCCCGCAGGCAGCCCATCCACCCTAAGCACGCCTTGCAGTCAGCCCAAATGCACCATGCACTTGTGATTCCCAACACATGTCCCACCCACCATTGATGGCGACCAGCCAGCAGGCCCAACACATGTCCCCCTGCACCCCCACCCACCCAGCAGTGATGGCCACCTGACAGCAGGCCCCGACTCATGTCCCCCTGCAACCCCACCCACCCAGCAGTGATGGCCACCTGCCAGCAGTACCCGACTCATGTCCCCCTGCACCCCTACCCACTAAGCAATGACAGCACCTGCCAGCAGGCCCCGACTCATGTCCCCCTGGTCCCCCACCCACCCAGCAGTGACAGGCACCTGCCAGCAGGCCCCGACTCATGTCCCAACAAACAACATGTCCTAAAAAAACAGACCTATGTCCCTAAAGCCAACCCTAATCCCCCTTGCACACCAGTCTTGCACACCAGTCTAAGCATGCAACCATCCACAGAACCCACTCCCAAATTACCCATGCTATGATAGTCTAAATGAACCACCATGCCCATGCAGGAATGCAGAATGGAGCCACACAGTGGCAACACATGACTGAGGAAATGTGAAATGAGACATGCACAAAACCAATGACCGAACACAACACCAGTTTAGAAGTTAGAAAAAATGTATTACAAACATAATGAACTGACTTGGAGGAATTCAATGTACAATGACAGATTTAGAAAAACAAAATTGTAAATGCAATGAAGTAAAAAAAAGCTAAATCATGTACAACAAAAAAGTGGTCCATTGCCAATGTCCATAATAAAAACATTATCCAAATAAAAAAAAACATTGATCCATGGAAATATAGAAAAAGAAAGTATGTACAAGTCTGCAACTATATACAATGGAAGTCCTATGAAGAAAAAACTATATACACGAAGTGGAGCAAAGTCCATTAACTCCAAAATAAAAATAAATTCAAAGGAAACCTAAGACTAATGAACTATATACAATGGCGGCGGGCAAGTCCTACGGCTCACTCTGTGATGTTCCGGGCCAGGGCATCATCAAACTCCACGTCGATCTCCCGGAGGTGGGCCTCTTCCCTGTCCTCGAGGTCTCGCAGGGATGCAGTCATGGCCTGTTCCAAATCCCTGCAAGTTGCCTCGAGGCACTCAGCCTGCCTCAATGCCCTGCGCATGGAGTTCTCCGCCCTGACCATAGTGAGCGTGCCTCCTCCGCCCGCCGCCACTCCGCATCTATCCGCTGGCCCAACCGCTGCCACACGGAAGACACTCCCATTCCAGGGTCCTCCTGCCCTCCGTCCGATGCCTGCCCCTCTGATGTTGATGGCCCCGAGCCATGATGCCTCCCACACTTAGCATGCCGCTACCTCCGGCCCAACTGCCTCTGCCAGCACAACGGTATCCGGGCTGATGGAATCCACCGGCGCCGTTGTGCACGTGCCCTGCCCGATCATGCCGGTACATCCTCCATCTGCTGGGGTCCAGTTGCTGGGGTGTCCACCCCTGCTGGACCTCCGACTCCCGACTGTGGCAGGGATGGGATCTCCACCAAGCTGGCTGTGTTGGTCTGGGCAGGTCCACAGGGGTCCCTGGTGGCATCTGGGCCAGAAGACGGCATGGAGAATGACTGGCGCATAGTCTGCACAGAGGAGGAGAGGGCTGCCGGAGTGCCCGACACATGTAGGAAACCCCTGACCAGGGCCCCTCCCAACTGGTCCACGTTGGCACGCAGCTCTTCATGAAGATGTGCATTGTCCCCCCAGGAAGCACGCACGTCATTATGAATGTCACGTGTGCACAACGCAACACCAATCAGGACGGACTCCATACCGTCACAGGTCTGGGGCATCCCTGCTGGTGCATGGTGGTGCAGTCACAGTGTCAGGGACAGTGACATGCACAGGCCCCTCCATGGCGACCTATGCTACCTCCTGCCCCTGGACTGCACCACTTGCACCAATGGTACCACCCCCACCAGGCCCTATGTGCGGCTCAGTAGCGGCCTCCTCCTCCTCTGTGCACACCACCAACCTGGTCGCAAGCCCCTGTGGGGGCTCACCCGCCCCTTCCGCTGCAGCCGTAGTGGCAGACACGGCACCAGTCCCCTCACTCCCGGATGATGGTAATTCCTGGAGGGTGACTGGGCCTTGCGTTGCTGGCCGGTGGAGGCATCCCCACCGATTTGCTCCACAGAGCCGTCTCCGCCCTCTTCTTCACTCGCCGCTGTGTAGAGGGAGACATATAACACAAGCATCAGGGTACTGTACAATAGTCCCCTAGACAGGAAGCAATAGCACATGAGTGGCACTGTCAAATGTCACTTCCATCATGTCCCTCCAAAACACATGGGTCAGTGCAGGCAACACACATGCAGGAACCGGCATGGCACATGCAACAATAATTTGCATCCATGTCCACTGCACCGTAGAAACATCCAATGGTGGCTGAACCTCACATGCATCATGGGACATGCTGATCACATGCACACACATCACCAGAGGGTCATGCATCTGGCCCTGTATGCCCAGAGACACAGTGGATACAAGGATGAGTAGGCTGTATCAGTGATTCAACACATCGTCATGGACATGTGTCATGCATCCATGGCACACACACTACTCTGGCACACGGACATGTACATCGTGCATGTCCATGACAGCAGCACACATCTCTGACACCCCAAACATGTCAAAGTACAGGCACAGGCATGCATACATGTGTGCATTCCGCATGCTGCTCAGCATGATGCATTGTAACACATACACCATCCATGTGGGTCACGCCTGACTAGACTCACATGCAGCACCATCATTTCCCTGCACATACACATCCATACATGACCCATGTCACACATGCAGCCTAGTAGCTAACTACCACCATGCTTCAACATGCACTGTTTCATGGGCACTTACCCTCGACTCCAGACGGGTCTGCATCCTGAGGATCTGGTGGTGAGGCACTGCGCTAATGCGCTCCAGGACCCTCATCTTCTGGGTGGTAAGCGGGACCCGGCACCCCACTGTATCCGCTGCCTCCAAGTAGCGCTAGGCCTTCTTGAGGGTCCTGGACTTGTCCTCCCAGTGCTTCAGGACGTGTTTGATGTCACTGGGTGCCATCCCCGCCGCATTGATGGCACCACTATGTCCTTCCAGATCCTCTCCCGTCCTTCCTTGTCGGCGCGTGATGGTGTGAAGAGGGCATCATAATGCCCCAGAACTTGCTCCACCAGGATACCAACTTCCTTTTCACTGAAGCTGGTAGCCCTCTGCCTCTGTGGTGCTGGGTTGCCACTGGTGCCGGAAGGTGTTGTGTCAGACATGGCAACCCCGAGGCAGGTGTGGGTGGGCACTGGGTCCTGGGGCTGGGCTGTGGAGTGATGGAACACCAGTCGGGAGTCTTCTGTTCCAGCAGGGGTTGTCACAGCAACTGGACCCCGGCAGATGGCAGATGTGCAGGCACCAAATGGCAGGGCACAGTGGCAGCAGGCAGGCAGGCAGCAGCAGGTGGCTCGTAGGAGGCTGCTCAGGGCTCTGGGGGGCAGTACTTCGGCTTTCTGGGCAGTAGCGTGGTCTTCTGTGTGTTGTCGTGTGGCCAGCTTGATACGGAGTGATTTGGCACATGAAAAAACTGCACGTCAGCGTGTAATTCAAGGAAAGGCCCTTAGCGCGTAAGCGCGTATGTGACGTTACACGCACAGCGTTTCCCTGGCACGGGTTAAGGGTCCCACGTGAGTTTCCATCGCTCTGTATGTGCTTTTTGTGGAAAGCGGTGCGTGTGTTTTCCAGGCGTTGGGGTTCACACGCGATTACTTCACAGTGGGTGGGTAATGGCTACACATACTTCTTCTACACGCAAGGCAGACGGTGAGTTGCAAATGCTATTTTTCCCACTGCGGGTGTCTCTGCTTTTTGCGTACCCCTTTTTTTTCCATACTAGCCTGCGTGTTGATCACATACGTATTTTTTGGGTTCCTGGCTGCCACAGCGTACTGTGTGCGTTTTTTTACACGCACGTGGGCTACTGGGGTTGCTTATCTCTTTTTTTTGCTTTTATGGGATGCCTGTGCATTGCGTGACACGTCATTTCTCCTAGGGGCCCACAGAAGGGGACATTTATCGTAGCTGTATATACGTGTTTGTTGTTTTTGCACACTTTTGTAATGCACAGGGATGCTACCGCCTGCCTTTGTGTGGTGGATGTGTTTGGGCCTGTGCGTGTCGTTGCCCGTGCGCAGGTTTCCCCTATTCAATTCCATGAATATGTGTTGTTAGTGCGCGTGTGGGCATTGCGAATATTTACCTCCCGTACTTCACCCGGAACGCCCACATGTTCACGCATTGTTCCCCATTCCGCGTGTTACACCCCGTGTTACGCCCACTTTTCTTGTGTTCGATACAAGTTGTGCGCTTTCCCTGTGCACGTCGCACATAGCGTTTGGTGACGTGTGCGCCCGCGTGCGCCACCCACGGATTTGGCGCACATCCCAGATTTACACGTGTAGTGTATTCCATGAATGAACGAACGGCTGTGTGCGCGCCTTTAACACGCGTGCGCTGCGATTTTCACACTTGCGCTCCCCTGTTCGGCGCACATTTATTCCATGAATTACTCTGCATATGTAAAAGTTCAAAGGGTTTGATATAAAAACACACATGCAATGTGTGTATATATTCAACTATTGCCTGATCAGTATGTATGAACATGTAGAATGGTTCACATGTGAAGGGTGTGTTTTTCCTTCCAAAAGAATTTAGCAGGCTTCAAAACAATGGATTCAGAGTTATGAAAATACAAGAAAAATTTCAGGATTTCACCACAGTGCTATAGTTCTAATATTGTTGGAAGAAGATGTACTTGTGTATCATAAAAATAAAAATTGAAGTTCCATTACATTTTTCCATGCAGTCCCCTTCACTCTAAATAACACTGTATTTTTATCTGACTTGAAATGAGACATAGAAATAATTGAATTGGTACCTACTCCTGCATGTAGCTGGAGTTGACCTAGAATCCAGCTCACTCGAGCAGCCCCAACCACATGAGGTCTGGATTCATAGTGTTCAAACTACTTCCAAACCCAAGCCACTTAAAACACTCACAGATGTTTGCCAAAGGACAAAAGGTAACGTGAAATGTCTGTGGGATTTTCTGACCCACTAGGCTCTGCCCTGCAACATCACTGTGTGCTGCTTTCATCAGAAACAATAGAATGGCCGCCAAAATGCCCTATGGACTAAAAATCTCTGAGAAGTGCACAGGGAAACCAGAAAAATAGGCTGCCAATCCATTTTGCCTATGTCAGTGGTAAAACAGGAGACCACACTGCCAAAACCTGTCATTGGGCTGCCCATAGAGTGAAATGGAATTACCTGAAAAGGCAGTGCCCAGGAAAACCCAGAAGTGCTTTAAAATCTGTTTTTACTTGGCTGTTGAAATTGCAAAATCATGTTCCCCAAACAGTAGAGAAGATCAAACATTCTTGTGGGTGTTCACCATCACCTTAATTAAGGAATCCCCATAAGCAGAATGTCAGGAGAAGCACCTTTCATCACAAAAATATCCCCGTTCAAAAGGTGCTTGCCTGGAAAAACCTGTCAGAATATGGGCGGAGTACCTGTGCCTGTGTCAGAGCTTTCATTTACTGATACTGTAGTTTAAACTTGTACATTAAGATCAAATTGTGAAAAAGAAGAGACTTGCCATCAAAAGCAATATAGGTTGCTACAAATCAATCTCTATTTTTGAACAAGACTGGAATTAAGAGATCGGTGTGGATATTTGTTGAAAATGTAAGATTTAGTTTAGCAAAAGACAATTTTAAACCAAATGTTTTCAAGTGAACTGAGGCCACACAGGTCTTCAAAGGCACATTCCACAGTTTGCTCCAACAAAGGGTGCCTTCCTTTTGCTCTCTGCCCAGGAACTATCATTTAGATGCTAATGAAAGAAGGAGGGGATTTTGCTCTGCTTCTCTGAGGAGAGACAATAGGCTTCCTGTACTGAAAGGGAATGCAAATTCAGGTGTCAACAGAAACCAACTGCCAGCAGGAAGAGAGCCCGGGACTGCTCTGGGCCCAGCAAACCATGGAGGCGGGACCAGACAGATTTGTGTATCTGAAACTGTAGAACATATCTTTTTGAAAAAGACTCATAGAGAACTTTGCAAACCTTGTAAAAATCTGTAATTTATAGGTTGTTAATATGAAAATGCTGCTCACAGTTTGAGACTACTCTGAACTCTGTGCGATGTTCAGAGACAGGACTACTGAAGTGTTGATGTTGTAGCAATTGTGATAATGCTAGGAATATAAAATTTCACAGGATTATTTCCAGATGCCATGCGCATGTATGGAGAAACATGTGGACAGATCTGACACTGGGTACCCAACCAAAAGCGCGAAAAACTGTCAGAACCCAGATCCAAGACTCCAGAACTCTGAAAGTAGAAGGCCCAATTCCAAAGCTGAACCCTTCTCAGCTTGACCCTTAAAATCTTGAAACCTGATTTTAACCCCAGACTTTCAAGGGGAACACCACCAAACGAACAGCCTGGCCGTGCTGTTTCTGCTTTCTTGCCAAGAAGTCTTGCTAGAACCCAGAGATCCAAACCAGTAGAGCAGAGCTGTATCCTGATAGCTGCAACCCAGAACCAACCCGTCAGATCCAGTCCAGAGGCCGTTACGAGTAAAGAGTGCTGTGCTGAGTGCAGAATCTGGGTGCCTGAATCCTGTCCGGTGGGCTAGCAGAATTCCAGTCCAGACCCCTTTGACCAGATCCTGACGGGCCTATTCCAAAACCATAGTTGTGAGCATCTATTGCATAGAATTGTCCATAGCCAATCTCTTATCCTTAAGTAAAGCAATCCAAAACCATTCTATCATATCCAGAACTGCATTGTAGAACCTTTATTGTTTTTCTGAATCTTTCCCTCATCCATATAGTCCTTTGTTAATTGTAGTGGTAAATTCATTTTTGCATTAATATATTTGCTGAAGAAAGGCAAGCCTCTCGGCAGGAAGAAACCATCCAGGGGTGTCAGTGGATCGGTGGCTGTGCTCCCGTGTAGCTTCTGGCTTCATAAATTCCCTAGTGTAAAGAAATTCCTGTTTGTAATTTCAAAAGTGCATCTTTCATTTGAAAATCTTGACTCTTTCTGAGAAAAATCGACCTCTACTAAAACCTATGTAACTTCCATACCGTACATGGTAGAAGCGAAATTTAAGTGTCAAATTGAAGCTAACATCCAGAGCGAACCCAAAACTGCATTCCAATTTCTTGTACTTTTTCTGTAATCGCGTTTCTCGCACACTGAAAAGTTTGCCTTGAATTTGCATTTGGCTCAATTTCATCACATGTAAAACAGCTATTATTTGCATCTGACCTCAGAATTCAGTTTTTAATCTGCTAGTTATCCAATCATCATTGCTAGTGCTCACCTGAAACTATCCAAAGCGGCTCCTACTAGTTTTGAATCCCATTTAGAGAATTAAATCAATTTTTCAGTGTTTTTCCCATTCATTACAGGCCACATTTGAAGGCATTTGACCTGTTTTGAAATCATCCCTGTTTCTCTCTATGCTTGCTGGGGGAACTGGGAGTGAAACTTTATTGGTTGAGATTGTATATTCCTGAAACCTGTGTTCTCTCGTTCCATCTCTATATTGCATATTAGGGGGGATTGAGTAGTATCAGGGGGAAAGAGTGACATTGCATTTGATTGAAACCATATCAAGTATTATTTTATGCTGCATTGTTTTCCCATCCATATCAAGTATTATTCCATGCTGCATTATTTTTCTTATCCATACTCATTCTGATTAAACAGATTGTTGTGATATCACCCATTGTGATCATTGTATAAATATTAATAGTGTGATATATATATTGTTCAAATTCATAAAAGTGTGATATATATTGTGCATATTCATAAAATAAACCTTTTAACTTTGAAAAACAGCCTGCTTCCTGGTTCAGTGAGACCGGGGGGTTCAAAGAGGGGGGCATGATATAAGGGTATATCATTCAGAAATAAAAGAACTTATAGACAAAAACACATAATTAAGGGTTCCAACTGTGCATCACACGCTAGGCATTGACTTAGGTGGTGTGCCGGGTTGAAATCACTTACATGTCACATACAGCAAATCCAGGCCCCTCGCAAAATCTATGTATTAAAATTTGTGGGATCTCTTGAACATGGAAAAATGAACTAGCATAGATTTGTAGTAGCACCAAGAAGGAGAACGTGCCCAGGAGATTTCAACAGTTTCCTCTGTTGGCCGGAGTCATAATTCCTTCACTTGCAATCTAACTCAATAGTAAAGTAACATGTGTTACATTTTAACCCCAACATTTAATAATTTGAAAATGTGTTGTCCCATCATGGGAAGTTCTACCAACTTGAAACAAATGTTATTGGTAAAAATAATAATTGTAACTTAGATAAAAATCACCTGGTGCATAGCGAGAAGAAAGTAGGGAAAATAATGTAAACATCATATATTGACATTCAGAATCACTAATTATGATATTTATTTCATTAAACTCACACATTCACATTCAACAACGTTACACCAAGTTTAGGAGTGACAAAACTTCCCTCTTGTCCAGTCATGGTATTTGGAGGGAAGAATCACTCCATTCAAGTCACAAGATGAAGGGAGGAGCTGAAGATTATAAAATAGCTTTCTCACAGGTAGATCTCTTTTTATATTTGACGATCAATATTGAAGAATGTTCTTGGACACAACTGGAAGGAGATGGCTGGTGGGTGGCAACCATCTGGATGACTAGTTTCCAGGAAGTCTGGGGAAAGGAACTTAAGCCCTTTGAGAGAGAGATGATATGCCCTTATCAGACATTCGTTTCCAGACAGCCCGCTGAAAAGTGTCTTTTGGCTATGCAGCAAATCCAGATTGTTTGTCCAAGCTGATTCTACAAAGAATTATAAGTCATATTTAAAATATAAGTATAGAAAAACCAATATAACTCCAAATTGCCCATAGTGGTGTCCATGGTAAAATACCAGGAATAAAAGTGGTTGGGAGGAAACTGAATGCTAATCAAACAGGGAAACAGGTGCAGTATTAACGAAAATAACATGTATCAGGCCGGGAGGATAGCTCAGGGGCAACAAGTTTGCCTTGGAAGCAAGGCAACACAGAGCAACACAAGTTTACATCCTGGTCCCTCCCTTAGAGAAAGGTTTCCGACATTAAGTGTGTTATAACTGATTAATTGATTTAATTCATTAATGTGTCTTCTATAAGAAATATGAGTATAAGGTGAGATGCAATTTTTTATTTATTTATTTTTTTACCCCTGCTGTTAAGGTGAGATGTTATTGACTTTAGACCCCATGACTTTTTGTATTGAGTGGCACAATTTAAAAAGGATATGGAACTTGATGTATTATTTTTTACAGAAACCTGGTTCACGGACAGATTGCAGACAGTTTTCCACCATTTAGTCTCCGAGAATTATTTTCTACAGGCCATTAATTGCATGTGTTAGCTAGGGGGTGGGATTGCAATTATTTGTAGATCCTCTCTTTATGTCTCCCTTTGGAGGCCTTAGACTGGCCCGATGACTCTGAGTTGGGGCACTTAACTATCATGCTCTCCCCTTCACAATCAGTGAAAGTTATACTGGGCTACAGAGAGAAGCTAGATATATATTTATCAAAAATCTAGGGGGCTTATGTGGTTGATCCGATAGGCGACATGTATTGCAATAAGTTGCCAGAGAGGAACACAGTGAGTATGCAACACACGAGTGGGGTAGACAAAAGAAGAGCTGCTCATTTTGGACCACCATGATGCGCAACCATATAGAACAGAAGCATGGCCTCAGTAGTACTGAAAACAGGCAATTTTCCATTGACACTCACCACACCATCCAGCAGTAGGGAAGGCAGTGAGAATACACCTGTTTTGCCAGATTAGCATCAGGCAGATACATTGAACACTACAGCAGGATTGGACACCATGGAGGTGTTTGTGGTATGTCACCACCATACCCTCTTGTAGGTGATTGAATGAACATTGGGTGAGTAGGTGGAAAACAAAAAAACAAATTAAGTGTCTAAGAGAGACCTAAAAGAAAACCCGGACAGAATCAAACAGAAAATCGAAGATTTTGACTGGATCAGCATGATAGAGAAAGCAGTAGAAAACAAACTTCTATTCCACCTTCCTCCATCGAATTACGCCGACAAATTCCCAGATAAAAGGAAAAGAATCCTGTTTATGAAAGCAAGACTAAACGTACTCCTAACTCGAGAAAGTCTAAGAATCCGAGGCGTTGTACGCAATCAGGGCTGTCGGCTATGCAAAAAAACGGAGGTGTTGGAAACTCTAAAACATCTGATTATATACTGCCCCAGTACGAAACAAAACAGATCTACCTACCTTCTACCTCTGATCTCGAATCCATGGATGCTCCAAGAAGATGATCTATGGAATAGACTGATATCCAGAGAAACCACCAGATGGACGGTGGCAATGGCAAACCTAATCGAACTGGCTTTCCGACAGATCAATGAAGCATCATCCACTCCCTTACCATCTAGAGGCCTCCACGGATCCGGCATTCCTGTGAAAACCAGGCGAACGCGGATCAGTGCAGATGAGTAGGCAGATCTGTAGGAAGCCTTTTCTATGTTACCTGATAGCAGGACGTTTGAACTGAAACAAAAACTTTGATAAAATTCAGGTATTCCCTGAATATATGAGAGTAAATAAAAAAAATAAAAAAATTAAGTGACTGTCCTCAAATCTTTTAGGATGATCCCCAAATATTTGGGAGTTGCTTGCCAGGTGTGCAAAATATCTGTTACTGGCTCTCCAGATGCTACTTAGTTGTACCACTGTCCGTATAGTTGAAATAGGAGTGTAAACTAGGAGCCGGAATGCAAAGGGATTTGATTCACCAATTTCACTGACGACACACAGTGCGTCAGCCCCTTGTCAGTCTCTCACACTGAAGATGAAGAAAACCTGAACAAAGCCTATTCTAGCATTGAAAATTGGATGGTCTTGAACGGACTGGCACTTAACAGGTCCAAGACCGAACTGCTGATTGTTGGCACACAGTCCTCTTTATCCAAATTGGGCTCAGCCTATGAGGGTTTTGAATTGAGGGATGTGACGATTATCCCATTAAAGAAAGTTTTAGGAGTCATTTTTTGATTAGCATCTCTCCATGAAGGTCCAGGTAGGGAGACTGGTTTTGGCTGCTTCCTATTACCTCAAATTATTTGCTCACCTGTGTCCTCTCATTTCACAGGCTAATGCGCAGATTTCAGCTAGAGCTATCATGGGTTCCAAATAAGATTACTGTGCCAGTCTTTTGATAGGTCTTAGTAAAGTGGAAACCAATAGACTGCAAGTCATACAAAATGGGGACGTGCGGGCCATTATGGCCCTATCCAGATGTGACAACGTCACGGAGGCCAGAAGAGCCCTGCCTTGGCTGCCAGGGAGGCGAAAAATTCATTTCCGCCTCCTCATGATCACATTTAAGCAGAGGCGTTGCTGTGGGGGGGGGGTTTAGGGGGCTATAGCCCCGAGTCTTTTGGTTGATGACCCGGATAGAAGCTCAGGTGCTACAACCAAAAGACTAGCTAGCCCTGAGTCCCACCAGTCTCGACATTAGCTTAGCCCCTGATCTTTTCCAGACCTAGCAACACCCCTGCATTTAAGTGTACCCTGGGCACCATGCCATGCTACTTGAATTATCTCATTGTAAAGAAGACTGCAAACAGAGATCTTAGATCCAATAACCTTAATTTTCAATTGATCCCCAGATGCAGATCTAAGAAGATTGAAAAGGGAGCCTTCTCAGTGGCTGCCGCGAGGGCTTGGAATGAACTCCCACCCAATCTGAGGTTACAGACTAAGCTCAAGCCTTTTAAGAAAAATTGAAAACTTGGCTGTTTGCATAAGTCTCTCATCTAGCATTTCCTAGCATCCCATCTCCAACATATCGGCTCTGTTGCTGGGGCTTTCCCGCTTTGTTGTTTGTCAGCACCCTCATGCCTCCTGGTCCATTGTTGCGCTATACAAATAATTAAAGAAAAGTAAAATGATAAGAAAGGAGTCAAGGGGCCTCATTACAACTTTGGAGGTAGCCATGGCTTCTTCCAAAATCGTGTCCGGGTCCGGGTTGCCTGAATGGCGAATTACCGGGCCATTCTGAGTATGGAGGACCCTGTAATTCCTCCTTCAGGGAACCCGGGGCCAGTCCTTCCCCATTCCCATTTGAGCCCATTGAGCCCTTATAGGGCTCAATGGGAATGGGGAGGGAGCTAACAACGGGCCCACTCATAATGGGCCTGTTGTTAGCTCCCTGGTTCCCTCGCGGGACCCGCTGTGGACGTCTGGATAAACCAGACGTCCACAGCGGGTCCCGCGAGGGAACCTCGTAAATGTGCGGAGTGGGTTTAACTGCGCCGGCATCATTACCGGCGCCGTTAAACCCATGCTGCCCATCTTATAATGAGGCCCCAGGAGTTAGTTTCTAGTGAAATAAGCAAGTTAGGAATATAATTAAGTTAATGGAACAAATGTTTACACACATAGGGCCTCATTACACGGAAGGCGGTAATGGTTAACGGCCACCGTTAATGGTAACGGTGACCGTTAACCATTACCGCCTTACTACGAGGTCCCTTAGCGGGTTGGTGCTTTAACGCCTGCTTTTTGTAGGCGTTAAAAACCAACCCGCTAAGGGACCTCGGAGCAAATTGCGTTGCCGTAATTAGCGCCTTCCCCATTCCCATAGAGCCCTATGGGGCAGAAATGGGAATGAGGAAGGGCAATGGCGGAAGGGGGATTTACCGCCCCTCCAACCTTGGAATGGGGCGGTAAATCCCCTTTCCGCCAAGGCGGTGCCGGTATTTTACCGGCATGAGCCATGGCGCTAATAGCGCCATGGCTCACCGCCTTCCGTGTAATGAGGCCCATAGTTGTGATCTGCACACTTCAGATGCTGGGGTATGGTCATAAAACCATTAGATGGCTTACATTGAATGAATAATGCTTCATGTACATCACTGCTGTATCTGCAACATGCAAAGAAACTGCTTGCAAGGAATGCTTTGCTTGCCTTCTTTTGTCTTCTGTCATGGAGAGAAGAAATCCAAATGGGTATTTGACACGGTGGACATGTATGAAAAACACATCAATCCACCATTGAAGTCAATGCCAATATTTCTTACGCAGAATTAAGTAGAAACCAATAATGGAATACACTGAAAAGGATGTCAGTTAATGCTATACAACAGACTAGTTAGACCATGTAGGTTTTAAATGTCCTACTGTGTTAGTCATTACATTTGTCACCTTGTTGTTATTAATGTCCTGGGGATGGTGGTGTGTTTTCTAAAGCAACTGAATTGATAATTGCAGTTCAGAAAGACAAATGAAAGCAATTAATGCCGTTTTCAGAATATTTAACTGCACCACAGCAAATTGTTATCTTTAAAACTCACGTCCTTTTGTTTCAAGTTGTTGTGAAGGACTGAAGGACATAGCAGTATTGGCATAAATGCTCTAAAGCTTTTGCATAACAGCAGCAGCAATTTCAGGGGCGGCAGTACAGACTAGTTGTGAATTGTTCACAGGCCACAACCAGAGGTGAGAGTGCTGCATACAATGATTTTTTTCATCTGTAACCTCGTATGTTTCTGTCTCACAATTTCTTTGTGACCAGCTCCAACTCTTCTTTTTTGAATAGATCATAATATGTGCATTCCTTAATCACCCTTCATTCCTCTGTGACTGTTTTCCACACTCTCCCTCCTTACAATGTGGTTTGGTTAATTTCTTCACATTGTTCCTAGTGCAAGTTTGGATTTTATGCACCAATTCTGGTTCGCCTACAGACACATGTCCCAGTAACAATCGTAAACTCTGCTCTTCGGCAGCGTGTTCTCAATATCCTTAGGCATGTAATCTATGCCTTTCTACATGTAGAGCTCATGTGGGTTTAAATATACCAATGACCCCTTAAGTGCTAAGGGTGAGTATGCTCTTCCTGAATTCCCATAAAAAAATCAATGCATACCCTGATGCCTCCTGCAGTGAAGTGGTTAAAGAAATCTGCCCTGGACCATTCTGCCCAGGCTCACCTCTGCTCTATCCCTCTACTGCCTGCACCAGCGGAGAGGTTTACATCTTATTTGACCAGTAAACTTCAGATATTTGTGGAAGAACACGCTCTGTGGCATCATTTGAATGCTAGATAGAACCTGATTTGAACACCTGAATCAGTTGTGATAACTGCTTAGGCTAAAGTTAAACTTCTTTTGGTATGATGGTTGGTATTTGTTGCTCTTGCTTCAACCTTTCAACCTTTAGGCCATTCTATCCTTATCACTCATCTCCACTCCTTCATAGTTGTTGGTAATGTTCAGAGCTGACTTTGAACGTTTCTTTTTGAAATAAAAAAGGGTTTTATCTTTCTTTGTTCGGCTCCGACTTTCTCTCAATCTCATGCGGTGCACCTCAATGTTCTTTCCTAGCTCTTACTTAATCAATATTTTAGTTCTTTGCCCAACTGCATGTAGTTTTTTGGGCTTGGTCTTCAACACATGTACTGCTAAAACTCTTTTCTACCCCACGTGGATGAAGGGCTGGGTGAAGTCATGTCTAATTTTCAACGTGTATGTCAGCACATCGGATGAGTGTAAACAGTCAAAATCTTACATCCATTGTATAGAAAACGTCCACACGTGGGTCTTCCTGCTGAGGAAAGAAACCCAGCCCTTCTACAGTCTTCTGGCAATTGAGGTGTTGTTGCTTTGGCTGCCACACACCACTGATAGTGTGCATTTTCAGATCTGGGAGGCCTGCACAAACATGGAGAAGTGGATATGCCCTTCCTGTCTATCCCGGCAATGGTGTAATTATCCTGCTCGGTCTCTTTCTCTCGATCACTGGTTGTGGGAGTCTCAACTTACACCAGTCTCCACCTTTATCTTGGTCATCGTCATCATCATTATCTTAAGACTCAACAGTGGATGTCGGTGAAGACGAATGAAAAGGGATACACTGCACAACCTGCACTGTCAGCTAATACGATCGGTACCTCTGTTCCGCCTTCTGCTCCATCAGCAGTGGGCTGAACCTCCCTGCATGCCTTCCTCTCCAACTTGCACTCTTTACAAATTGTGGACATGTTGGCACTCAAATTGCCATTATCTGGAGCAAAAATGAGATGTCAAGTTGCGGAATTAATTACAGCCACTGGTTTGTTTCCTGCAAATCCTACTAGTACTTGCTCTGGTTGTTAAATGTCACTGGCATCCACTGAATGTCTTCTCATCAGGCCTAACAATAGTTAATAGAGATGTTCTGTGCAACTAGTACATGGCATGGCCAGACAAAGAATGTAATGTTGTCCTGCATAGCAAGAAATATGAGATATTTTCTCTGCTACTTTCATTTTTTAATATGGCAATTAAATGACATGACAAACAGTATGAAGAGTGAATACACTACGTTGCCTCAGAAATATGATACACCAATGTTTGCAGCTTACAAGCTTACAATTTTCTGATTTGTTCTGGCCAATAAAAGACAGTGCTGTCACTTGCAGCAAACATGAAACTGTCTACCAGGAGTTATAAAACATGTTCCCTGCAGAAAGCATTTGGTATGGCAACCACAAAAGACAAAAAATGATTTTACCAAAACTGAAATATCCCCCATGCCTATTGTGGAATGGTTCGAAAATAAAGCACACTCAGTTTTAGAATTTGAATAGGATGTCTTCCTACCAAGAATTATAAAACATTGTTCTCTGCAACAAGTTCTTGCATTAACTACAAATGGAAGGAACAGACAAATACAGCCACTGGAAATAATCCTCTGCTGCTTTCAAAGACTTACCAGGATTTTGATATGATATTTATTATTTTTTCTTTATATGATATGATATTGTATTTATATTGTGCCTATACACAGGTGTTTCCATGCGCGACGAGGCAGGGGACGATCTTACTAGGACCCGTGGCATTGAGATCGCGCAAGTGCAGAGGAGAGGAGTGCATGTAAGGGAGTGCATGTAAGGGAACTGTAGGATCACAGGTACAGCCCCATGTGCAGGGTTGCCGGGGAGGCAGTGAGGTTGTGCAACTGGTAGGGCAGGGGCCTGGGCCTGTGCTACAGAAGGGTACCCAGGTAACCAGTGCAGTATCAGACAAGAGATCAGCAGGGAGAGGAAGAGAGAAGGGCAGAGAAAAGAGGAAAGTCTTGAGCTGCTTCCGGAACCGGAGATGGTTCTGCTCAAGTTTCAGAGAGGCAGGGAGGCTGTTCCAGAGGGAGGCACCAGCGAAGAGAGAGATCTGCCCCCAGCTTGTTGCTTGGAAAATCGACTGACCCTCAAGAAGTTGAAGGAGGAGGAGCAAGGAGCTTGAGTAGGAAGATACTAAAGTTGAGAAAGCTGGAGATATTTTGGTCCCTGGCCCCAGAAGGCCTTGTGGACAATGCAAAGGGTCTTGAACTTGATTCTTGCAGCCAATGGGAGCCAATCTAGAGATTTCAGTGCTGGAGAGATACGATCTCTGGGCTTGAGGCCAAGGACAAGACTCACAGTCCTGTTCTGGATGAGTTGCAGAGGACGCAGATTAGAGGGGGGAAGATTAAGAAAAAGACTGTTACAGTAGTCAAGCCTAGAGAGAACCAGAGCTTTAGAGACAGTGAGCTTCTGGGGGAAGGAGAGGAAATGGAGACTACCTCTGAGGAGGTGCAGTTGGTAGTTTTACTTTTTAGAGATGTCAGAGAGTGAGGAGAGAAGGAGAGTGTGGAGTCAAATATCACACCGAGGTTCTTAGTCTCACATGTGGGAGCAGGAAAAGGGCCAAGGGAGGCTAACCAGAGAGTGGAGGGAAAGAGGGGTGCAGGTGTGCAGATGAGGAGGATCTCCGTCTTGCTGGCATTCATGAATATATCATTGCCGTCGCACGACTCTTGAATAGCACACGGACAATCCGGAATGAGAGAAGGAGAAGAGGCGGCAGAGGGGAGATTGAAGGTGAGCTGGGTGTCATCAGCATAGCACTGGAAGTGTGAGCAGAGCGCCGCAATGCAAAGCGTGAGAGGACCAGGTATTGGTTGAACAACCATGGAGATAGGTTAGACCCCTGGTGAACTCGGTTGGAGAGAACGATAAAGGAGAGGAAGGACCCAAGTATGATCTTTGTGGGTCAATCAGAGAGGAAAGATGTCAGCCAGGCCAGAGCCTGATCAGTGATACCCAGGTTATTGCAGAGCTGGTTGAGCAGGATGGCATGGTTGACTGTGTTAAAGACAGAGAAGAAATCAAGTAGGATGAGGACAGAAGGGAGATTAGGATCAAGGTTAGAGAGAAGGCCTTCACGGATGTTCAGGAGAGCAGTTTCTGTACTCCTGTACAGTCTCTAGCTGCTCTGAAGCCAGACTGATGGTCATGGAGACAGCCAATAGATTCAGTGTGAAGATTAAACTTAGATTAAGTACCAATTAAGTACCGAAAGTACCACTTAGCCCCAAATCTCTGCTGCAACCTACAGATTTTGGATTTCTATCCGTGCGAGGACTCTTAATCTGGATTCACTCACCCATAAGGCTGCAGGAACTGGCCTACATTGTTTGGCACGTTGTGGGAAGGAGTGCCTACATAAACGTGCTCGTGCGCGCACCGTGCGCGCGTACCCAAGCAAAGTACCGAAAGTACCGCTTAGCCGATTTGCCATGCTTTGGGGCTGATAGTGGTATGAGCGGTGCATCTCAGATTAGTATTCATTAATATTTAAATATCTGATTTCTTGAGTATGACGAACACGCTACCATCAGGCATGCCTGCAATGAGCTTTTTGGCAAAACTGTTTGATTCTGCAGGCAGCTTGGTGACTCCGGCTCCTGCACTGGATAACAGATCAGGTAAAACTTGTGCGCAACAACCGCGCTTGCTGGGAAGCATGTTGACATACTTTCCTTCTGCCAGGAAATATCTCTGACTTCAACACCAGTCACGGCAGTATGGACGCCAACGTCGTTGACTTCTTTGTGTACGGCACAAAAAACATCTACGGGACAAAATTGCACGGAGTCAACTGTGCCGGGTCCTAATGGCCTCCCTAGATGTGTGTTACAACCCTTGATTAGGTTATCTTCATCTCGCGTAAGTGAGACTTTAGCTGTTGTGCCAGAATCTGTATGTGAACCAAATGTATCCTTGTCTGATACCATTTTACTATGCACCGCCTAATTTAAATGTGACAGAGTCGCCTGGTAAGAGCTTGGCCGACCCTGCTGTTATTAATATTGATTTAAATGATTCTGTATTTTCTTCGCAAACTTTGCATGTTAATCTGTCTGCGTCACCTAATTTACATTTAAGTACTACAACCTCCTCTGTGGAACTGTCTTTTGTGGTTCCTACCCCACGTAAACTTCCACAAACAATAATTACTGAAGAGACTACGCATGGAGAACCTGCTAATGGCTTATTAGAGATAGCCTTAAACACAGTGAATTTGGCCATTCATTCTTTGATGAAAGATTTCGAGTCATTGGATTTGAAACTCTCTCATAAGAATGATAAAATTGCACAGATTCTAAATTGGCAACAAAATGTTGGCAAAAATAATTGGAACTTTGGATCAGATTTGCAGTCTAGGGAAAGTGTGGCTATACCAACTAATAATGTAGCCTCGCAAGTCTCATTTCAAGAATGGGAAAGTCATACAAAGGAAAAGTCCAGTACTTCCTTATTTTGCGGAAACCATAACGATTATAACGGATGATGTCCCAAAAGAGGTGGCGCAAAAGAAAAATGTAATTTCCCCTGTGTGTTCGAATCTGCCCCTAGTTAAACCTTTGTATTCACTTTTTACAGGTGAAACACCACAGATCGATTCAGTTAAAACATGTAAAAAAGTAACATTTGTATTAGATAAAAAATCCAAAAACGTAAAAACCACGAAAAGTACTGCCACTTCACAAACTAAACAATTTATTAAAGCCATACAATTACCTTGTCTGGGAGCCTTGACAAAAGCGCAAGCAATTATGAGGAAATACCAACATCAGGCGGCCCAAAGAAAAATTAGCAGTCTACCAACAAAGGTGGTTCCCAAACCATCACATGACCCAATTGATGATTTGATATTCAGCAACTAATAACAACTATACTGCAGGTTCTGAAGAATAATCCAGTCCCAGTATCTCAACTGACCACTGAGCTGCTACCATCAGCTAAATTAAACAGGGAAAACATTGTAAAAGAGAAACAACCAGCAATGCATTGTTTAATAATTCAGTGTTGGACCGGCCACTCAATATACCCTAAACCGGAAATCAATTTTGGAAATCTTTTAAGAAATTCCAGCGTTAGATGACATTAACTCTCATTATATTGAACAAGTGGAGTTTTTGGAAAATGGTGTTAGAACATCTGTTAGACTGTGGATAAATTCGAGAGTAATTGTGAATATGATTTGGGCTGTGAAGGCACAATTACTTGACTTGGGCTTTCTTTTGATGGGAAACACATTAAACTCCCCAGATGCAGGGATCTCTGCAGTAAACTCACAGAATAATTCCACAAAGTGCCCTCCAAACAAAGGCCCATCTTAAATAACATCTGCTTGTGCATCCACAAAGCGGGCCAAAAATAGCTAACTGAAAAAAGATCTGAGGTGCTCTCACTAATTAGCTGGAAATCACGGGGTTTTAGACATTTGTTAAACAATCCATCCGAGTTAATTATGCATGATATAGTCATGTTACAAGAATCATGGCTCACAGTACTACCGTTATGGAATAATTTTGATCTTTATTTAGTTCCAGCAATTAAGGCGATTCGAGGCAGGCCAATGTCAGGTTTACTCTTAGCAGTAAAGCAAAGTTTGCATATGCAAACTGAATTCGGGGTCGCCCCGAATCCCTTTATGCAGATGATGAGGAAAAAATGGCTATTATAAATATTTATTGGAAGCCGGATGGTATCTCTGAGGATCATTTTCTTACCGATCTGACAGAATTACTAGACCTCGTTTCAAAAGAGCAAGAAAGCCACCATATTATAATAGCAGCAGATTTTAATTTACATTGTTTTGAGGGAAAACAGTTTCACCATCAAAGTCACGTGCTAAAGTGTCTGAGATTAGTCAAAGCCAGAAATCTGTTTGTAGTGAATGGCTCACTCCCCTCTGATATACCACCAAGATCGACCTGGCAGAGGAGGGGGAAGTGTTAGGATGATAGATTATATTTATGTTGACAGCTGGTTTATGTCACAAATTACCTATTTTATGGTAATTTTGACAGTGCTGAGTGATCATAGTATGCTGTCAATGAAGTGGTGTTCCCAAAGCTATGTGAAAATAATTAGTCCTGATTCTCTTCCTTCAATGATTGGTTCAAATTCAGCTCGTAAGAGGTTGTATTGGACAAACAATTCTCTGAAAGATTTTACGGACTTTTTTGTTTTACAAACGACTAGTGCAAATGCTCATGGGGATTTAATATCAACAACTTTTGTGGATACAATGCAGTTATTTCAACCTAACTCTAGATGGCAGAAAACAAAGCAGAAGCCATCATTCCATATTTTCAGTAGCGAAGTTAACCTAAAGAAAACACAAGTGCGGCAAGAAAAGTGGCAAGCTTTAAAATTACCCTTTGATCAGAGAATTATGGCTTTAAGAAATATTAAGACCAAGTATAAAAACTGGTTGAGAGCTAGAAAATCGAAGATCTATCATAATGATGGTGATAGTATGCTGCGTAGCTTAGCTCAAAAGAATATGTCACAGACCTGGTCAATTATTAATCACTCTGTTGCAGGGAATCAGGTGGCCATTCAGTCAAATTGTATTAAGGAGCAAACTTGGGTTGAGTATTTTACAAAAATATACACGAAACCTGAAGTTGGTGAGTCTGATCCTAATGTGATGGAGAAATTTTACTTAAATTTCGATCGAGATGACATTTTATATTTTATAAATAAATGCAGTAACTCTCGTGCACCGGGCCCGGATGGGCTTACAAATTTAGCACTAAAGAAACATCCTGAACTGTGGACTGACATATTATTTGCCATGTTTGAAAAAATAAATCAGATGCAAGCTATACCAGAAACTTGGAAATGTTCAATTACCATTCCAATTTACAAAAAGGGGGATCGTACAAATCCAGTAAACTATTGACCGATTTCCTTACTAGATGCCCCAAGCAAGATTTTTGCTGGTATTATTCTTCGTGAATGTAATAATTGGTCAGCAAGGCTCTGCAGACGAGATCCATTTCAGTCAGGTTTCGTAGTCGGACTTGGGACAACCCCAAATATGCTGACCATAAATGTATTAAAGTCACAAAGTATCACAAATAATCATCCCTTGTATATGGCAAATGTGGATTTTAAAATGGCCTTTGATTCTATAGATCGACAAATTCTGTATGTGAAACTTGTTCAGTATGGCTGCCCTTCCTCATTAGTTGCACTAATACAACATCTGCATTTAGATACTCATATGCAAGTACGTCTAAATACAGAAGGCCTGTTATCTGCCTCTATTAAAACGAATAGGGGCTTGAAACAAGGGTGTATTTTGGCCTCCACTTTATTCATCTTTTTTATACTAGACATGGGCCAAGCATTTCTGACTGTGTCAGCTGATGCTCCAAAAATTGGCAACCAACGAATTTCTTGGCTATTATATGCGGATGATTTGCTCCTTCTCTCACGCACGCCGGTAGGGCTACAAAATCTAATTACTGCTTTGGCTGAATACACTGATTTGAACAATCTAACAGTGAATCAAGAAAAGACACAGATCATGATATGTAAACCAAAAACTAAAAGATGTTTTACTAAGTATAAGTGGCATTTGCAGCACTTTCAGTTACAAATTGTCTCAGAATATAGGTATTTGGGGATGTGGGTACAAAATACTTTGAATTACTCAAATCATCTGAGTTATCTCGACTGTAAACTGTCTGCATTAATTTCGCAAGCAAACATTTTGAATGATAAATATGGTAAATTTTCTTATTAACATATAATGATCTTTTATGAACAGAACGTTATTCCTGTCCTGGTATATGGTATGGAAATTATGTCTGGTAGACATGGCATACTTTAGAAGCTTGCTTCTGGAAAAAGGTATTGTATCTACCAATCTATGCCCATTTTACGTTTTGAGTTGGGGCTGATCCCTCTGTCAACAACTGTGATGTGGAAAAAATGTGGTTTCTTTCGAAAATGTTTTCTGGGACTGCAAATGAACAATATTTTAGCTGTAGTAGCCCAATACATGATTAATTCATCTCATCCATTTCCTTTGAAGTGGAGACAAGAGGTTTTAAACGCCTTGTCTGATGCTGGAGTCTCTTTACAGGTATTATTAGAGAATCCAACACGAGCCGAATTAAAGCTATATCAATATAGCTGGATTGTGAATAGCGAGAATTGTTTATTGTATAAAGATTTCTCATCAGCTCTGTTTGGGTTTAAGAGATTTCGATATATGACAGATTATTTAGCAAAATGGCCCTCAGCTTACATCAGAAGGAAATATCTGATATTTAGATTAAATCTGTGGCCTACAAATGACATCTTGGCGAGGAGATTTAAGATATCCAAAGAACTAAATGTTTGTCGTTTTTGTAAAGATGGTGCTCAAAGAGAGACCCTAGAACATATCAGAGTTTCTTGTCCTAAATTAGCTGTCCAAAGGACCGTTTTTTTTGCTAAGCAGCTATGTATTTTTAAGCCATCTGGTTTGGAGGAAATTTGGCAGCTAATTTTTTCTAATACAAAGTTTGCAGTGAGGAAAGTGCATTTTTTAGATTATGTTCTTCCAGATAACCTTGTTTTGAATAAGTAATGAATGAGATCTCTGAAACTTTGGATAATGGGGTAGTAAATAGGAATGAAATTTGATTATTCTGTTGTGTAAATTATTTTTAATGTTTTTAATGTTTTAATGTATGTGAATATATTTTATGTCAAGTTTATTTGTTTTAAACAACTATGTAAATGATTTGAATTTGAAAGGTTGATAAAATTAACCAAACAAATAAATAATAAAACAAAAAAAATATTAAGCTGGGAGATGGCCAGCTTTTCCAGAAGTTTACCCAGGAAAGGAGTGATAGGGAAGGGGTGTTAATTAGACAGAAGGGAGGGGTTGGCTGAGGGTTTCTTGAGAAGAGGGTGCCCAAGAGAGTGCTTCAGAGAGGAGGGGAAGGTTCAAGAGGTGAAAGAATGGTTGCAGAAGTCAGCCTAGGCTGGAGCAAGGTTGTCATTGTTGCCCTTGATGGCTTTTGAAGAACAGGGAGGTTTCCTGTTTTGATGAGGTTTTCAGAGATCAGACTTGTCTAGAAACATCGTTAGGGGAGAAGAGAGGAAAGACAGAGAAGGGAGGGGGTGGCCGCAGGTTGTCCGGTGGAAGAGGCGAGACTGGAGAGGGAAGTGGGAGAAACTGAGAGGTGGGACAGGATGTCCAGGGTTTTAGAGATGATGTGAAAAGTCAGGGCCGTTCAGAGGGCATGGGAGGGGACCGGAGTTGTTAAGCTGAATTGTTTAGCTGAATTGTTAGATGCCGAAGAAACATGGGTTTGCATGTGAACTCTCTTCTTGGTGAGGACAGAGAGTCAGTATTTCCTTTGGAACAGATGGGAGGACAGTTTGTCAGAGGATGTACAAGATGCAAGATGCCACCCATTTCTTCTCAGCCACCCTACACTTGCGTTTTAAGGGTGACGAGATGGGAGTCATACCAGGAATTGCACTTGGCTTTAGGCTACATGCGGATCCGCATGACAGGGGCAAGTACATCAAGAGTATTGGAGATATCCAAGTGGAGAATGGAAAGGGATGTGTCATGGTGTGAGTCAACCAGAGGTGCAGGAGGAGGAGAGAAAGAGGCAGCAAAAGCCTCAACTGACACACGCTTCATGTGTTGAATGACTGAGAAGGTGGGAGGCAGTCTGGTGGTAGCTTAGCCTGATGGGTAGAGAGAGGAAGATGAGAGGAGAGGAGAAAGTGGTCACTCCAGGAAAGAGGAGTGGTGGGAAGGTTAGAGAGAGGGAGGTCTGAGGAGATCAGAGCATCACAAGCATGCCCTGCAGAGTGAGTCATGCCAGAGGGAAGGACAGAGAGAGAGAGAGAGAGAGAGAGAGAGAGAGAGAGAGAGAGAGAAAGAGAGAGTCGTAAATGTTGCAAAAGATTCCTGTGGCGGGCAGGAAGCATCCCAATGGATGTTGAAATCTATAAGGAGGAGGAGTTCAGCAGTTTATGCCAGGAGAGAGGGGGAAGGGGGAGATCTATCCAGGTGGCCGGTAGACAGTAGCCATTGTGAGAGAGTGTCCAGGGAGTGAGAAAGCCTACAGAAAGCCTACAGACCACGTATTCAAAGGGGCAGTAGGCCTGCATGGGTATGATTGTGGCAGAAATCCACTCCGGGAAGATCAAGGCTACACCCGCATTGGAAAATTTGGATCTGGGTGCAGCGAGGATATTGTGGCCTTTAGGATGAAAGGCACAGCGAGCAAGGGGTCTGTGTCTGGATTACCCTGGGTAACGTAGGGTGAAACCACAAATCCCTAAATATATATGCACAAGGTATAGGAGCCCTTCTATCAAGACCAAGCATGGCCAAATAACAGTTTGTCCTAAGTTAACCAGGGTAATCCAGACATGAACCCCTTGCTCACTGTGCTTGGAGAAGGCCGATACACGTGTCTCAGGTTGCTCTTAGTACTCTTGTTTAGAGGAGAATTGCATAGCATTTCGGTGGTGGACTGCCCAATTGGGTGGGACCAGACTGATATGAAAATGGATATTTTCTCCGTGTTTGTTCTCGGTAGAGTGGCTCCCAGACCTTGTGCATATATCTTATTTCAATGCCCTACATTTCCCTCAACGAAATGCTGTTTTAATTTTCTGTCTAATTTAATTTAATTCAATTTGGTACCAATCCACCAAATTATACTTGATTATTCCAAAAATGTAGCCTTTACCCTCAATGGCTTTGTCAACTTCTGCCCTTGTCCTCTGCCTAACAAGACTAATCCTAAAGTCAAACCATGTGAGTTGTATTTATTTATACTATTTTAGTGTGAACCTCCCAAATCACTTTACAGGAACAGTTAATAAAGCATGGAACAATGTCAAAAATGCACCATGCTTCACTTATGTCCAACATTTTTTATCGAGGCTTACTTGTAGCACAATAATACAGATGTGCATATTCGCTCATGCTGTAATTTCTAACATCACATTTTCATTGTTTTCTCTGCCGTATTTGTCAACCAAAACAATGACGTCTGCCACTATTCATCTGCTTCCCACTCATTGGCTCAGATACAAATGATTCAAAAGCAGAGCTTTACAGGACCCGGTATAAACTCGAAAATACTGTACCTCCCCATTTAGACTTCCATTTGAGAATGAGGAGATTTATCCATCTGTGAAGATGAACATTCTTGATGCATCTTACTCTTTTGACTCATCTTAAGCCGTAGGATAACTCCCCATCTCCCTCATCCCGGTTACATCAGGTTTTCCAAACTACAACGGTCAATCAGCCATTGAGATCTACTACCAGTAAATAGTGTGCAACTAACTGGTGGGGTTCAACTTCAAAGTTTTGTGTAGGATAATTCCCAGCAAATATTGAGAACTAATTGAAGGAACATTTCTCCTGTGCTGGGTGCTGCCTTCCAGCTCCACACTGAATGTAGGCCTGCAAGGCTTTCAAACATTGCTTCTCCACCTTTGCCTGCACTTTCATGAATTATGGTTTTTGATTTTGTGCACATTTGTTTATTTTCATTCCGGGGCGCGACATGGCCCATTTAACTGCAGAATTATTTTCGTTGCTTTCACTGGTCACCGCTGTGTTTATCCTGCATCTGCACCGTGAATTGGAAGATTTCTTTGTTGCACAGTGCCTTGGATGATTTCTGTTCCATTGTTTACCTGAAACTTGCCTACTTCCTAGATGCCTTCTCCTTCTGTGAGCCCTGCAGCCTGGCCCCTTGTTATTGGGCACTGACTTCCTATTTAACCCAATCAGGGTCACTGGGAGGTTTGGAACCGGAACCAGCAGCTAAGGCCCACAACAAAGGCCCCTGCCTGCTCCTGCCCGCTACCAGAACGCTGCATGGAGATATTATTGCACCCCTGCACTTGAAGTTCCATGATGCTGCTAAGCCATTTTTCCAAGAAATCTGGACTACCATAACATTCAGACCTCCTTAACTATGGGTTAGTTCCCTCCTTCTGGACATACTCCTACCCTCTTTTGACTCCCACCTTCCTCCTCCGCTTGTCTCCCATGCTTACATCCTTGATTACATGTCATTTTGCACACATTGGTAGCATCTGATCAGGTGTTTTTTCCCTATATAGATGTGTTTTGCATTTAGCTTGTGTTTCTGCATTTAGCTTAATTTCAAATCAAGCTGTTTTTTGCATTTAACTTGTCTTTCTGCATTTAGCTTAATTTCAAATCTAGCTGTGTTTTGCAAACTTGCTGTGCCATTGGCTGGTATTAGGTGCTTTTTTCTGTCTACTGGCCCAGTGACAGGACCGTACTACTTGTTCTACTCTTACCCGCTGTCTGTCCCACCACTCCCTCCCGCTTTCTCTCCACCGCTCCCTTGGTGCTTTCTGTTTCTCCAATCTTCTCCAACTGTTTCTCCATTGACTATCCTTCCCTTCTCAATAAATCAGGTAGGAAGAATTTCAAAAACGATATCTTGGCCTCCAACCCTGGTATCCCTATCGCTGACACCTATTCCAGCACTTCCTCTGGACAGACCCTCACTGACATCCTCTTTGTCGTTCTTTTGCCAGATCTATGGACTCTTCATATGATAAATGTGCTATGTCCTCTCTCCTCCTCTCCCACTAATAGTGGCACCCACTGGGAAGCACTCATGGCCCCCTTCAACTCCTCTAAGGCCATCATTAATGTCGACTTAAATGGCACCGTCATGGTCCAAGGCCCTCAGGCCAATCTCCTATTCTTTGATAGGTGTGTCTTTCGCCTCATTAATTTCCTTTCATTTCCTGCTTTCCCCTCTCTCCCTTCTCCTGCTTCCCTGTCTCCCCCCTACACCCTCCTAGCTACCTTGCCCTCTCTTCCCTCCTCTTCACCCCCCTCAGGCTCTTTTACCTCCGCAGGGCATACCTCTGATTTTTAACCCTCCTCGGAAGGCCTTTAAGGCTGGCAACCTTCTTCATCTGGCCACTCTCAATTCTCGCTCCGCTGTCAAACACTCCCCTGACATATGCCGCCTCCTTGCAGAACTCAACCTATATGTCCTTAGTCTCACTGAGAATTGGTTCATGGCCAGCTCTGTCACGAGATTTGACATTCTCCTCCCTGATGGCTATAAAATCCTCTCTGCACCCAGATCCCGCCGTCCAGATGGGGTGTAGCCCTGATCTTCTCTAAGTGGATTCCTGCATCTATAATTCTCACACAGACCTACTCCTCTTGTGAATGCCTTGTCTGCAGGCTTTCTCTCTCTCCCGGCCTCTCTCTTACAGTGGCCTTGTGGTCAGATCACCTCTTTCCTCTCTGAATGGGCGGACCTCTCCTCTTCCATCTGGGCCTCAACCACTCAACTCCTCCTTCTGGGTGACCTTCACATTAATATAGATTCTCCCTCTTCCTTTTCTGTACTCTTTCTTGACCACTGCGATTCACGCTCCCTTTCTATCCTCCCTGCTTGCCCGACTCACTCTGCAGGGCACACGCTTGAGGCCTTGATCTCCTCTGACCTCTCCCTCTCCATCCCTCTCACCACCCCTCTCTCCTGGAGTGATCACTCCCTCCTCTCCTCCCATCTCGCACTCACTACCTCCCCCATTCCAAGACTACCACAACACTGCCACCTACCTTCTCGGACATCCAGCCGATGAAACATGTTTCAGTTGAGACTTTTGCTGCCACCTTCTCTCCCCCCCTTCCTCCTCCGGCAGACTCACATCCTGACACAGCCCTTTCCAAGCTCTACTCTTCTATTTCCGATCCTCTTGATGCTCCTGCCCCTGTCATGAGGATCCGTTTGAAGCCCAAAGCCAAGTGTAATTCTTGGTATGACTCTGACCTAGCTACCCTTAAATGAAAGTGCAGGGGGGCTCAAAGGAAATGGAGGGATTCTTGTTCGTCCTCTGACAAACTGGCCTGCCGCCTGCTCCAAAGCCAATACCGACTCTCTGTCCTTACTAAGAAGAGAGTCCACATCCAAGCCTGTGTCTCTGCGGCATCTAACAACTCGGCCAAACTCTTCAAAATCTGCAAAGAGCTGGCCAACCCTGCTGCAGTCTCTACCTCTCCTGTCACCTCTAAACCCCTTTGCACAGCCCTTGCCTCTTACTTCATCTCTAAATCCCAGGACATCCTGTCCACCTTCTCATCCCCTCCCCCTCTTCATCCTTCACCTTCTGCAAACTCTGGCCATCCTCCAGCCGCCCCCACCCTCTTTCTCTTCATTTTCTCTTTTCTCGCTTGACGAGGTTTCAAGACAAGTCTGATCTATGAAAGTCTTGTCAAAACAGGTTCTTCCCTGTTCCTCCAAAATCATCAAGGACCACATTGACACCCTTGCTCCTGCCCTTGCCGATTTCTGCAACCTCTCCTTCACCTCGGGAGTCTTCTCCTCTCCTCTGAAACACTCTCTTGTGCACCCCCTTCTCAAGAAACCCACTGCCGACTCTTCTTGTCCCGCAAACTATCGCCCGATCTCCATCACACCTTTTCTTGCCAAACGTGGCCATCTCGCAGCTTATCCTCCACTCCGATTCTGTAGGTTGTCTCCATGATCATCAATCTGGCTTTAGAGCTGCCAGAAGCATGGAAACTGCTCTCCTGAACATTTGTGAAGACCTACTCTACAACCTTGACTCTATCATCCCTTTTGTCCTCATCCTACTTGATCTCTCTTCTGCCTTTGATGCGGTCAACCATGCCATCCTGCTCAACCGACTTCATGACAACCTGGGTACCACTGATCAGGCTCTGGCCTAGCTGACTTCTTTCCTCTCTGATCAACCCTCGCAGGCCCAATGTGGGCCCTTCCTTTCCTCTATCTCCGCTCTACCTGCAGTGTTACCCAGGGGTCTAACCTCTCTCCCTGGCTTTTCAACCAATACCTGGAAACTCTTGCCGATTGCCTTGCCTCTTTCTGCTCCAATTTTCAGTGCTATGCGGATGACACTCAACTCATTTTCAGGTTTACCTCAGCCAATTCTTCTCCTTTTCTCATCCCTGATTGCCTGTCTGCCATTCAGGAGTGGTTTACCACCAACAATCTCTGCCTTAATGCCAGTAAGACAGATATCTTCCTCATCAGTACACCTTCACCCCCCATTCTGTCACTCTCAGGCTGGCCTCCCTTGGCTCTCTTCCTACGCCCAATTGCGAGGCTAAGAACATCGGGGTCATCTTTGACTCCACGCTTTCCTTTTTTGCCTACATCTCTGATATCTCTAAAATGCCAAACTTCCTACTGCACATCCTCAGAGGTATTCTGCCTTTCCTCTTCTTCCCCCAGAAGCTCACTGTATCTCCAGCCCTGGTTCTCTCCAGGCCGGATTACTGCAACAGCCTCCTTCTAAATCTACCAGGCCCAACGTGGGCCCTTCCTTTCCTCTATCTCCGCTCTACATGCAGTGTTACCCAGGGGTCTAACCTCTCTCCCTGGCTTTTCAACCAATACCTGGAAACTCTTGCCGATTGCCTTGCCTCTTTCTGCTCCAATTTTCAGTGCTATGCGGATGACACTCAACTCATTTTCAGGTTTACCTCGGCCAATTCTTCTCCTTTTCTCATCTCTGATTGCCTGTCTGCCATTCAGGAGTGGTTTACCACCAACAAACTCTGCCTTAATGCCATTAAGACAGATATCTTCCTCATCAGTACACCTTCACCCCCCTTTCTGTCACTCTCAGGCTGGCCTCCCTTGGCCCTCTTCCTACACCCAATTGCGAGGCTAAGAACATCGGGTCATCTTTGACTCCACTCTTTCCTTTTTTGCCTACATCTCTGATATCTCTAAAATGCCAAACATCCTACTACACATCCTCAGAGGTATTCTGCCTTTCCTCTTCTTCCCCCAGAAGCTCACTGTATCTCGAGCCCTGGTTCTCTCCAGGCCGGATTACTGCAACAGCCTCTTTCTAAATCTACCTGCTTCTACTCTCCGCCCTTTGCAACTTATCCAGAACAGGACTGCAAGACTTGTGCTGGGCCTCAAGCCCTGGGATCGTATCTCTCCAGCCTTGAAATCTCTTCATTCTCCCTGTGGCTGCAAGGATTACATTCAAGAACCTTTGCTTTGTCCACACCCATGCCTCCTGGCAACCCTTGCACTTCGGAGTCTGTATCTCCCCCTCCTTTTCTCTGCACTTATCAAAACCCTTGGTATGTACCTTTTATCCTAGCACTTGCCACTTGTTGGCTGTACTAGCATTTGTTGTTTGTTGTTGTTTTTCATTCTTATGCTCAGTACTTTCCACTTTCCTCCTTCTCCCCTGCACTTTCCCTCTACCCTCTCCCCCGCAGTTGCATGTTCTCAATGCACTGGGCCTAGAAAGATCACTGTTTTTGTTCTCACTTGATCCCGGCCCTTTGCCTTGTTGCGCTCTGAAACAGTTGTGTATGGGCGCAATAAAAATAAAATATCAATATCAATATCAATAACACATATGTTACTCTTTGGGCCTGCCTCTGCACCCCGAATCACCTAGTTTTCTATGGACCAACATTTTCCAGCTAATTCAAAGACAGTGGACTCCTTAATGTACCTTGCCAACATGTTTTGTATCAGCGTAACTGTGGCCATCAATCACTCTACACAAGCCTACATCAAAACTATAGAGAGACACGAGGAAAATAAAGGTGGAGAGTGTCGTCCTGGAATAAACAAACTAGACTAATAAAAAGACCCAAACTACACTGCACTGTTTGTGTGGCTTAGATCTACAACAGAACATTTGAGGGAATTAATATATATATATATCCTTATACATGTGTAATAAAAATGTATAATGACCCTCAAGAGAGAACAAAGGTTCATAGAAATATTTTATTAACAAACAATATTAAAAACACGTATAAAACTATATATGCATTCTTCATCGAAATAGAACAATATTCATTAATATCGCAAAGTGACTTTTGCAACCTGTTATGTCTAGTACTGGACCCTTTATGCATGTCCTAGGTGAGTGGTGATGTCAGTATGGAATGTCAGCATGGAACACTGTGTGCCTGAGAAGAATGTTGTGTGGTTGGAGTTCTGACCCAGGCAGTTGATGAAGATGTAGCCTGGATGTTGGGAGCCAGTGGGCTTTCCATAAGATCTTCCTAGCTCCTTTGATGTAACCTGATGTAACCTGATTTGATGATGCAGTTCTGATGAGCAATAAACTACATGAACCTACCTACAGAGCAAGCATATCCTTATAACTTACTTTACAATATTGGCGACCAGTAGGTCTCAGATATGGACCCATGGATGATACATGAAGAGGAACAGGTACCTGTAAATACATCTGAAAGTGAGATATGATAGTAACTACTGTGGGGGTGCAGTAATGGAGCTTGATGACTGCAAAGAGGAAGAGGGAGAACCATTGCCGCCTAGAGATGAGTCCCACCACCAAGGGCGATGTGATGTTGATGGAGTGAGAGGATAGAGGATTTACCAAGGAGAGTGGTCCTGCAGAATGGTCCTGCAAGTTACTGTGAGAGTGATCCTGCAGAATGGTCCTGCAAGTAACTCGGACTGTTAGCTCCCCAGCTCGTTCCTTGGAAAAAATCCTACATATGGAAATGGAGTTGCAAGACTGCCCCAGGGACTGGACTGTTTTTGTCCTGCTATGCATTGGTTGTGAGCACCTACATTGGAGAGAGCACTGGAGGCTCTGTTGTTGAGTGAAGCTCTTGGACTCTGGTGTGACATGCAAGACAGGATTGGGTGCCCGCTAACTGTTGCGGCATTTGGGATCGTACAGTTGCATCCCCTCCAGTGCCTCCAGTCACAATGGTGATGTCATAGGGCCAGTGTGGGGGTTGATGGAGATGGAACCAGACCTCAGCAGCATTCCATGGTCTTTGGTCGCATACATTGTTGTGGATTAAACGGGATCATCAGAGTAATGAACCTTACTGCATAGAGGAAGAGTAACAAACCATCCATCATAGGTCCAATGTGCGAAGATGAGCTCATGCCGATGGATGTTTAGTCCGGAGAGGGATTTGAATAACAGCAAGCATATACATGAGTGCAGCATGCAGGAGAATGTTCCCGCAACATATTGACAGATAGCACTTCTCTGTGAGGACATCGCATCAGATGTCAGGTGTTAACTCTGAGCCATCGGCCCTAGGCAGACTGATTGTCCGAGAGGACTCCTATGGACATTGGTATTATAAGAATACCCGAAGAGGGAGTTGGCTTCGAAAACTGCATTGATGGTGCGCCATGTTCCAGTGCCAACTCAAACTGGTCCAAGCTATTTGAACAGCTCTCTGATGGGTAGATGGTAACTCTGCATTTACAAGGTTCCACCCCAATGGCTTTGTTGTGCTGATGCTAAAGGGCACTGGTGATGTAATTTGCTGGGCTTTTATCAATTGCACAACGTTATGCTCTGGAAGTTCTATGAAGAGAGCACATTAATATTGATATGTTTAGAGAAGTGTTTGTGTCCCTGTTCACGAAGGTATTAGATATTTGATGATCAGTGCACTTTTCATGGGCTGTAGGCCCAAGCTGCAGGATGGGGATGTAAATCTAAGTGCAGCATTTTAATTACATGATGCTCTGCAAGGTTTCCAGAGTGGTGAATTCTGGAAAGTGAGGTTCCCAAAATGAGTGAGGTAATGGGGATGTAAATATGGTATGTGAATACCCAGCTGATACAACAGTTGTTGACTATAGATGCATATTCCTATCTGTGCATGTGGATGGATGTATGTTTTAGAATCAACTTTTGAGGATTTTGAGGAACCTTCCGGTTAGCGGCTGCAAGGAGGCAGCATTTGGACATTTAATTAGATGTAGTGGTACAGTTCCGTTTGTAATTCAGATGTATGTTACTGTGCTAGCAGTGTGTTATATGTGAGGGTAGAGTTAAGCTTTGAGGAATTGCAGGAGAAATTACATCAGAGACTTTCATTTATTGACAGGAAACTGTGTATACATCACAATCCATCAATTTGATGCACGTGCTGAGAACAGCGGTGAGTGGGTGTTTGGTGGTATGCACTTGGTGGTGTACACTACCAATTCTCATTGAGTGAGAGCGGTTTAGAGAAGTGCAGTGGGGAAGTTTTGAACTATGCAATCCTGAGTTGATAGCATTATTGCAGCCATGTGTGGTGTGCTGTTGAATGTTTGGAGTTGCACACTGATGAGTGAAGATATCATGTTTATATTAGGCACTTCAAAGTTAACAGCAAAGTTGTTGTTATGTGTGGTGTGTTGTTGGAGTGTGGTTCGCCAAGTGGGATTGTGTTGCATTTTTAAGTGTGTGAAGTGGCTGGGTATTTGCACTTGAAGGAGATGTGCACAAGTTGGCGAAGATGTTTTACCTGGTTAACGTATGGCGTTATGGTTAAGATACCAGTTGTACACTGATGTCAAAGGAAAACTCAGTGGTTATAGTGACAATTGGGTAGGTAAATAATGCTTTCTACATGCTAGCTTGAGATTTGTCTTGCTTTCGTTGGGGACGCCCACTGGCCAACCTGCATGGTATGGATTTTAAGGTGCTTTATGACTTTTGGAGGTTTGAAGTTTCAAGTCATGAGTTTGTTTTTTCAAAGTTCTTTCTTTGGACATTATGGTCAACCACGTCACTCCCATTATTTGGGTACTGTGTGGGCGGTTCGATCACCTGTGACTCTTCTTACATTCTACCGATGGGAGTTTTGGTTGGTAGTTGATTCTTTCTTTTTGATGGGTCTTATGTTGCCTGACCAGCATATTAAGACTGGTTGTAGAAGAGTGTGCGCGGTGTGGCAGTAGTTCCAACATGGCTGCTCTCATCTGGCTAAATCCATGTGTGTGTGAGCAATTGTGTGAGCCGCGAGTTTTGTGTCTGGTGAGTGAGTTGGAGATAGTCATCGCCTCTGTAAGTTAGGTCAATATTTCGATGGCACAGAAGGGCCAGTGTGCCAGCCCATTGAGGGGAAAGGTAGTGCTCCAGAATGGCAACCTGGAGGTCCATTGGTGGCAGAGATGGAAAGAAGGTGCTTTGTTTGTTACTGGTGGTGCAGGAAGCTGTTTGGTAGCACATGGAGGGGCAGGTTAGTGTTCAAGGGTGGCAGCCTAGGTTTTCCTTTGTGGCAAAAATGGACAGGAGGAGTCATGATATTTATAGACAGTTTGGTGTGTATAGGTGTGGTGTTGCCTTCTGTAGCAAGTTAGTTACACCTGGTTGGGTGCCTGTATTTCTGGGTAAGAAAATATTCAGTCTTAAAGGTGGTGTGAGATTTGGTTGAATGGTGCTTATTTTTCTGCATTTCATATGGTAAATGGAAGGAGGTGTATTATGTCTGGTCCTGGTCCCTGTATGCATGTCCTAGGTGAGAGGCAATGTCAGTATGGAATATCACTGTGGAAGCCTGTGTGCCAGAGAAGAATGTTGTGTGGTTGGAGTTCAGACCCAGGCAGTTGATTAAAATATAGCATGGTTGGTGAGAGCCAGTGGGCTTTCCATAAGATCTTCCTAGCTCCTTTGATGTAACCTGATTTAACCTGATTTGATGTTGTAGTTCTGGTGAGCAATAAACTACAGGAACTGTAGGGTATTTTGTGTAGATTTGGTGCCTGGTGGTATTTTCTTACTGCCAAAAATAATGGTAATTTGGCAATGACTACTCCTTGCATTTAGATTGGGTTTGATTTTATATTGGTATACATTTTGTTGGTGGTATTTTGGTGAGCATAATTTCTTTGTTTTATTTGGGGCCCCAACATACAAAACCCCCTTCTTTTGTTTAGACTGTTCGTGTGATCTCTAGAGGCCTCGGACTTACATTATTCAGAAACACCACATTTTCATATAGAGTGCCACCTATGGCTGTTATCACTGATTTATCTACACCAGTGAACTATGTTTCCATAAAGTATTCACAATAACATGTGGTATCATCACTAATTTATTTACATTAGTGAGATTATGTTTTCATAGGCTCTTTTTGCTGATTCATGTACGCTCAGCAAGAACTATTGTATTATATTCCACTCAGAAATCACACACACATACATGAGTGGAATCACGCACACAGCTGTTTATAAATGCTAAGTCTTACTTTTAGACAAATTATTCTTTTTGTTGTTTCATCTGTATGGGAAAAATGACAAATGCACTACCTCAAAATCTTCCCCATATCACAAGTGCTATTCCAGATGCACTAAGAAAAGAGAAAGACAAAAACACATTACACGTCTGCCTTCACGTATTTTTGTGTTTTATAAACAGTTGCATTCCAGAACACCATCTTACCCTTGTTTTCTTTTACAGAAATAAACAGAAAAATGTACAGCAGCAGAACGAGATTCACTTTGCATCATCTGTAGCAAAGAGAAAAAGGAAAACATGCAGCAAAAGAACAATATTCATTTTGCAATATTATAAAGTGTCAATTAAACACAGGGGATTCCTTTTTTTCTACTCTGCCTGCCTGATATATATTAGGTCATTCGTAGAACAGTCACAATAATCTCCATTCACTTTGATAATTACCAGTTATCTGTAGTTCTCTCACACGCGATATCTCCCTTGGCTCGTGGCCTCTGATGAATGGGCCCGGGGTTTTCTTTTTAAAGCGCACAGAGAGAACATGCAGTTCCATCTGCAATCTGCAGTTCTCAAGCCGGTGCCAAGTGACCAGGAACCCCCAGTCTCTGAAGGTCAACAGTACAGCTGGAATGACTCCTCCACAAAAGTGAACTAACTATAATTCTGTCAGAGCTCGTCCAGCAAAGCTCTGTTGCTTATGCAGCCTGTCTTCAGAAATACTTCCCTCCAATCATATTAACAGAAAGTGGATTAGGTTGCCACCCCTGTTTCACAAACAATGGGATCTTCATACTGTAATAACTGTTTATGTTTCTGTTTCCTGCTGCCTTTCCGTCCTTCACATTTCAGTGCAGCCCGAGAAAATCAGAGAAAAATGCACGTTTATAAATGACTCTCAGAGCACATCTCTTCTGCCTCTCTTTCCACATGGAGAACACATTATAATGTTAATGTGTTAGAACTATTGTTAGTATTGGTTAATTAAGTCAGTCAATTATATAGCTAATGTGTTCTCCTATGAATGAGGCATTTCAAGTGAGAGAAGAGAAAAAAACAATTCTATTATGCTTTTAAATCTGTAACCTGTCTTCATTTGCATATCCATTTGTTACGCTGGCAACATCGGGCTGGCTATATGTGTGCCACATTATAGCAATAATGTGATCCCATGCAGTGGCGCTGCACTCCAAAATACAATAATTTATACTAGAACCTACCTACAGAGCAAGTGTATCCTTATAAATTACTTTACAATACAACCCAGGAAAGTGACATGTGCAATATAATTTCACAAGTTTGGACAATATTATATATCTAATAAACAAAAGAAAAAGAGCCTCAGCTCAAAAGTGTCTGATATCTAACACACAATAACCAAATTAATTATAGACAAGTCTCGGTTAAAAAAAATAACGTCGAAGTGTAGAGGTTTTAATATACCAGGAAACTACTGTAATGTAGTTCACTCTAACATTCAATGTATAATTAATATGTCTATCCTATAGTTAAAGTACAACACTGCCCAGCATTCATAAAAAGGACTCTCAAGGATCGGCAGGTTCTTAGTAACATGCGGTAGAGATGAAGTCTTTACTTCTGATGTTAGTGTTCACCTACAAACAGTGCAGAAACAGCAACTTTCAGTGCTGTTATATATATGAAAACATTAAATAACAAGGGACAACTCAAAACATGAAATAATATGAGGAGTGCTTATCACTTGAAGCTTGACTTTTCCATAGTGGTAGGTGAAGCGTCTAATCATTAGACGAATATCTGCAATTATTTACATTAATGTCACTAGTGTATTAACATATTCCTGCACATTCAAAAACACCTGAACTTTCTAGCCAAACATATTCAATTTAAGTATTTCATATGTCACTTGCTGGAGCTCACAGGAAGTGGCATTAGCTCATAAATGTTATGTCAAGACATAAATATTAGGGGTTAATTTTCAAGAATCCTTGCTCAGGAATATACTTCTGCAAAAGAACTAAATAAACAATGGTAGAAGGTTGAGGGCAAGACAAAACAGTGACATATTGGTCAAGATTAGAGTAGATATATTGGTAGCCACCAGATACAGGATCAAAATCTGTCACTGGTGCTGGTACAACCAGTGTTCTAAATGTAATGTACATACTAGCAAAGTTTGCTCTGTGTTCACGTGCAAAGTGTAGGCGAAGAAGTGTTATTAGTGACTCCATCAAGTAGTTCGGTATACACAATGCCTCTGTGAGCTAGTGAAAAAACATAGGGGAGCTTTAAAGTGTCATGTTAGGTGTTGCATTAAGATAACTAAATGTTGTAGCGTGATGTTAGAGCTGCTCATCAATTGTAAGTTAAATAATAGGCGCTTGCATTCATGGGAGCAGTTTTTGCATTCGAACACTGAGGAAAAGTACAATTAGGATGCAGCAGTAAGAACTAAAGTAAATATGAACAAGCTGCGGATCACGTGATGGCTATATAAACCTGGTCAGTGGTATTGACAACTCAGCGGACATCTTGAAGCAATTGCCCAAGGACTGATACCTATTTATAAAACTCACTGACATATTTTAAATATCATGGTGTTGAGGCTTATGACATAGCGTGGTTAGATTATAGTAAGAATCACACCTTTGTTAAAGTAAAGTAACGTAGAGGCTTATAAGTAAATGTGACCCTACTATTCTGCATTAATATGATAGCTGTGCAAATGACCGTATAATGCGCTGGTCGTGTGCCAGTGCAATAAATCTAAGAAATATATGTCATAGAAAACATTTATGTACATAACGAGAATTCTTACACTCTCAATAATAGACATGTGCCCATAGTCATGCAACTGAATTAAGTTCTTATGGATGCTGAACTTATGTCAATAGGGAGTAAATGGTGAATCCCACAGAAGTCTGAAAAACCTTGGGTTCAGCAGGATGATCACATTACAAAAAGTACGACACAGATGTTAATACTCTAAGAGGCTCAACATTGCACAATGTCATTAGATTAGTGTGCACTAATAAGCTCTCTAGGTAGTCATCATGTGTGAAGCTAAGCTACATGGTGGATACCTTTGAAGACTGGCATATAGTTGGTCGGCGGAATAACCACAAGTAATGAAATTACTATGCCTCAGTATGTTCTATGCTGTACAATCGTATTATTAGGTTAAATACCTAGAAATACTTGAGGCATTAGTACAATACAGTATTGCTTACACCTTATTTGGGTGCAACACAAGTAGACCAAGATCAAACTCTTAACCAGTCGATGTTCTGGTTAAGTCCAATCTTGATCCTATTTGTCAAAAATATATCATGCTGTTCCCTCTTGTACAATTTCTTTTTGTCATGGGCAGGGCAGCCACTCAAAGGGATCTTTCATAAAATAGTCCACTTAAGTGATTAACTGGTATGATCAATTGCTAAGGAGCTACGTGGAGCATCAACTACAGCTTTTCTGATGCAGCTCCTATGGTCAAAAATGTGTATTTTGATTTTACTTTCCATCTTGACTACAATTAACTTACCACATGGACAACAGATGGCATATACAACCATACTACAGTTAGTGAGCAATTCTGAATCAACATTTTCTCAAGGCCTATGTGTAGATCTTTAGTTCTACTGATCTGAGCATAGCAGCTACATTGGCCGCAATGCGGCCTGTAGGTTTTGTTACTCCCCAGGTCTCAGTGATACTTGGTTGTGTCTCACTAGGTATATATATCCTTTTTAGTTACTAGATCTTTCAAATGTGTACCTCTCTTGAAAGCATGTAGAGGACGACTCAATGGCATTTTACTGCCTACTAAAATATGGCAGTTATTCTTAATGATATAGTTAATCTTGTTAGACATATTATTGAAGGTGCTGACAAATACAATATTGTCATTTTTGTCCATTTTCTTTTTATATTCCAGAATAGCTTCTCGATGATTATTGGTTGCTGGCCTACAAGATCGTTTAAAAATAGTTTTAGGGTAACTTCTTGTTCTAAATGTAGTACTCAGATCATTGTCTTCTGAGTCAAAAGCTGATTTAGTTGAGTTGTTACGTTTAAGTTTTAGACATTGACCTAAAGAAAAATTCTCCCTGGTGTGATGTGGGTGGCAACTGGAAAACTTTAATAATGAGTTCCTGTCAGTAGGTTTGTGAAAATGCTTAATGTTTAAGGACTTATTAAGATGATCAACCCAAATAAGGACATTGAGAAAATTAATTTCTGATGCACTGTGGGTGGCGGTAAAATCCAAGAACCTATCTTGCTCATTCAGCCGGCCCAAAAAATATGCTTCAAAGGAGGTTACATCACTGTTCCATGTAACCAAAATGTTGTTGACGTAACGCTTCTACAATTGGATATAACAGACATGTGTATTATTAACAGAGAGAATTTTTTTGCACTTTTTAAGACACAAAATGTAGGTCAGTGACCGTAGGTGCTACAGCTGAACTCATGGCAGTGCCATGAGTTTGTCGAAACAGCTTGTTGTTAAATGACAAATAATCTTCAGACAATGCCATTTCTGAACACCAGAGAATAAAACTGTTACGAGTGGTTCCATTAATGCTTCTGGTTAATAACAGTTATTCAATCACTTCTAAAGTAGCTAACTGTGGGATGCGAAGTGAAACAATATCTATTCCCACTAGTAACTGGCTGTTCATATCAAACGGATACTCTTAAATTAACTTGATGACCTCTGTAGTGTCCTGCAAGAAAGAGGTCATCTCTTTCACATAAGGTTTTAAATTAAAGTCTTCACATTTCGATAGTGGTTCTAGTACTGAACGGATACTGGAGACAAAAGGGCACCCTACTGCATTTGATATGGATTTATCTATTTCAGTTAATACATACAATTTGGGAATACTCAGACTTTTGGCTTTCCAAAACTCACTCTCTTGTCTAGAGACCCATCCGCGTTTGTAAGCCTTATCTACTTTAGTCTCAATAAACGTATGTAAATCGGAAGTAGGATCCTCGTGTATCTCTTCAGAAAATGCAGCATTGTAAAGTTGACGTGCACATTCATCAACAGGTCGTAATGGCTTTACGTTCATTTCTTGACACATTTTGAAACATTTTCTGAAACACTTTCTGTTGATGTTGAGATTGATCTTTAAATTCAAGTAGTTTGAGATTGTGCATGATTCTGTCTTCAAAGACAACACTCTGGAGTGTGACCTGCCATAGTGGGCATCATGTGGAGAGGTTGTGTAAACTACTCTGATTCTCTTGTGTTTCATTAGGATTGTCAGCAAAGTATTGCTTTAGATATATTTTTCTAAACAATTGATGAATCTCTGCTCACATCTTAAACGTGTCAGTAGTAGGTGTAAACTCTAAGCCCTTGCTAAGGATGGAGATTTCATCACACCTGTGTGTATAGGCTGGAAAATTCACCAGTAAGTCTGATGGCTCTTTGTGTGTCGAGGCTCGTAGTCCCAATTGTCTCTCATGGAGCCTTGGGCCAAACCAGGTTGTTGGTGTTGTTGAGTAACACCTCTACGTCCTTGATTATTACGATTCGGAATTCTCAGGTTACAAAAATGACCTCTACCCCTTGAAAGGTAACGCCCTTGGTTCCTGATGTCATTCTGGATTGCTACATCACTTGTACTTTCTTCATCTGAACCCGCACAGCTATATGATGTATTACCAAAACTATTTTCTTATTTAGCTGTTTTTGAGGCAAATTTTGGTTTTCAAAGGCTTTCTCATGTGAGAAATTTGAAAGGTCTTTTTTCATACGCTGATTTCATTTGCGCTTTGCAAAATCTTTGAATTCGTCTATCTCCTTAATTATCTCTTAAAGTCTTTTTTTAAACATGTGCAAGGGAACTTGTTTTTCAATGTCTTCTTCTGTAGATGCTAAATCTGTGTTGATTTTATCAGACATTTCCTTTGCTGTGTCGATGATCAAGATCACCCAGTCAAACCACATTTGTTAGCAATGTAGCGCCATTGGATTACCAGATTTGCGTAGGCACATTGAGAACTATGAGTCCTTGGGGGAGAGTGCTATTCCGGAGATACTCCATTATGATGGAACCATGTAATTCCGTTCCTAGTAATCATTTTCATAATTGTAATACCAGTTACACAAAAGTGAAAGGAGTGAAGTAACACCAAGGGCCATTGCGCAAACACAAATAAACAAGGCCTTTAGGACATAAGCATTCTAATTGTAGGTGATCATCTATTGGAAGCAGCATATCCACTTCCATGGGCATGGTTACGTAACATGCTGCGCAGTCTTTCCACATGGAGTGAAGTAACCATGCCCATTTTGTACATATAACTCAAAAAGACATTTCAGGATTATAAATGTGCTGGAAAGACTGGCCATCCAAATGTGATTCTGCCTGTTTTGTGGCACAGGGACCTTGCCCATGACTCAAAGCAAATATGCAAAGTGTGTTGTATCCTCCAGAGAAGAGAAATATATACGACATAAGATATCACAGGAGTGTTCTACAGAACACAAAACACATTCATTTGGAAGACAGTGCCTACACATATTTAATTTTGCATTTTGATCTCTGTGTTGTTTTTTATTCTGCACACCTGGATTGCTATGCAACCTCCTACCCCTAGTCCTGACTGTACCATCTGGCTCCAGCCTCCATAAATGCCCTGTGCCTTTCCCCCTTCCAATAGTGCATCCTGCCGTGACACCATCAGAAAACCAAAATACCTTCTCTCCCTGCTCTCCCTGCTACTTTGGCAAAAATATCTGGACTTCTCTTTGAAAAATCAGCGTACCTTTATTATTGCACTACATCATTGTGCATCCACCATATCGATGTACTAGAAGACATGTGAAGACACTAGTCCTAGCACACTGAAGGGAAATACTGCCTGCTGGTGGTGGCTCCCCACTATCACCTTTGGAGCTGAAAGCCTCATAATCACCAACAGGGCAAGCAATGAGGTAACTTTAGGAACCAAGGCTGGAAGTGAAGGATGATAGCTAAGACACATACATAACAATCACTATGGATGCCAATTGTTTCATGTGCCAGTGGAAACACCAATAGTCTGGGCATTTTATCCCATTATATATTGGGATAATATAGACGCAGATAAGGTTAGACCATTTTTTGATGACGTAAATCAGGTAGTCGCCTCGTCAGAACCGAATGTGTTATTGATGTTTTGTGATAAACTCTCCAAGAAGGTTGAGCAGGGGGGCTCTTTGAAGAAAAGGAAAAGCAGAGCAAAGCAGAAGGAAAGGTTCTCCAGTACATTCACCAATGAAAAACAGAAAGTAAGGGAGGTCGAGAGAATCTGGCCAAAAAAAATAGAATATAAACAGGCCCTCTTCTCATATAAAATAAAATGATCAGGAAAGTAAAGAAGAGTTATTACTCCAATCAGATGTTTTCAAGTCCTAATATAACCCAGGACATTTTTAAAGTGCAGAATTAAATAGATGGGCAGGGGACCATCAAGAAGCTCTAGATGCCCTCTCAACATTTCTGTGAAGAACTGTGAGTTCTTCTTGATAAAATATATAAGATCCGAGAGGAATTGCAGGAATTAGATTTTGAGTCGCAGCTTCAGGATAAGTTGGAGGGATCATGGGCTTTCCTATGGTTCACGGTTTATTTACAGCTTTTTCTCATATTAACCAAGCACACCTTTTTCGAGGTGATGACAAAATGCAGACCCTTAGGTTCTATCTATGATCCCTGTCCAACAAGGATTTCAAAAGCAGTGAGTGAGTGATTGCGCAGGAACTGTGTCAAGTCATCACTAGCTTCTTTGAGTCCAGCACAGTTCGAGCTGCTATGACTCCTTGTTGAAAAAAATATCTTTAAACCTCTCCTGCTCTGCACACTATAGACCCATTCCACTAATGTCTTATTTTAGCAAGATAATGGAAAGTCTTGCTGCAGAATAACTACAATCACACACAGAGTTACTGGGATGGCTAAATATGGCTCAGGCAGGTTTTAGACCTGGCTATAGTACAAAATTGGTAGTTCTGGCATTAATAGGTGACTTCAGATAGGCAGTTGATCAGGGTGCTCTGGGGTACTCATTCTAGTGTACTTATCGGCAGCTTTTGACACAGTGGATCATGATATCCTTCTGTCAGATGAAGTCGTTTTGGGATGAGAGATAGTGTCCTCCGGTGGCTTGCCTCTATTTTATCTGACAGATCTGACAGATCACAGGTGGTGGTCATTCCACCTTAGGAATCTAGTGTACAATCTGTACTTGGGACCGCTGGTGCATATAATTAAGAGTCATTTTTTACATTTATGTCTATAATACTCAGCACATTTTTTCAGCTTAACCAGGACATGGAGCTTGCTGGTAATAAGTTGAAATCATGTGTGGAGCAGGTCAGTATTTGGATGCATCAAAACAGGCTCAACTTTAATGTTCAGACGATTGAGTTGCTGGCATGTTCAGCATATGCACAAGGCTGATTAAGTTAAAGTCTCAGAGGAAGGGGCAAAAAAGGAGGGTGCAGGAATTCCTTCTGCACCCCCCCCATATGGGTGCTATCCTTTATCACCACCCCCAGAAGGGTATACAGATCATGAGTTTGAACCTCCATTTTTTGCAGTAGTCACTCGAGTGGTTGCGAGAGAGACACAACTAATGCCTCCAACAGCTACGATTCTTAGAAAATGGGATATTTATTTATTTATTGTTGCTTATAGTTCAAAAGAACTCCTACAACAGTACAAATATAATTAAATTAAACAATCATCATCAATAATACATTAAACATTAAACATCAACAATAACAATCCATTTAAATATTAAATCGAGAAAGTACTTCACATTCTATATTACAAGTTACTCATTCAAACATGAGTCAATTTGGCATCAACAATTCTCATAAATTCAAGTGACCGCTATCATTCATGTATTTGCAATGAATACAATCAGTAGATACCAATGTAATGACCCGGCCAATTCCCATTCATGTGGAAACCGAATAAAGGGCAACTATTATGGATACTCTTATAAATCAGTAGCAGTTTTAATTACATGCATAGCCATACACCATAAACAATAAAAATCAATGATATGTATAGGTGATTCCTGCAAGATGAACATAATTATGAAGACTACTCATATATTCAAAATGATCTCCCCAATCTTTCTGTCGTGATTTATATTTATAAGCCCTTTTAATGGATTTATATCTGCCACATGTTGAACGATCTAATGACCAATTGAGAGCAGCATAAGAATTCATACATAGTACGTCATACTTTTCCCGATCATTGCTTCTTTTTGAAATCAAAGAAATTGGGCTTCATTACGATACTGGTGGTAGCCATGCCGGTAAAAATGGCATAGCTGCCGCTGGTATAATTTTTTTCCGCCACCCGCGAATGAGCAATTACCGGGCCATTATGGCCTTGCCTGACCCGGTAATGGCCATTTGCGGGCATGGGAAAAAATGCGCCCGATTCCCATTGAGCCCTGTAGGCTCAATGGGAATGGGGAGGTCAGATGCACCGGCACCATTCTGAATGGTGCGGGTGCATCTGACATGCTCTGCTCGCGGGTGTCGTTACGGCCGCCAGGCCAGACCTGGCGGGTGGGAAGGCACCTGCGAGCTGAATTCGTAGTTTGCCGGTCCAGTAACAACGGTACCGGTAGATTACTGGTTCCATTGTTACCGGACTGGAAAACTTATAATGAGGCCCAATCTTCCCCATAACACTAAGCATTTGGCTAACTGGATGACACAGTGCTTTTAGGAGGTGCAAGTCTCTCTGGTATTGAACAATTGCCCTTATCAACGCAAGACCGAGTTCCATTTGAATATATTTCATGGGACACGAGGGCGGGAGGCAACATATTGTTCTCCAAAAAAATCCTTAAACTTTATCAAGCCAGGTCAAGTTTTCAAGAGAAAGGGATTCAAGGCCGTAAACCAGCACTGCTATAAACCATTGGGTGTATAGTAGCATAATACCTTTCAAAGTTTACCCAGCATATTGGGAAGCATAATTACATACTAGCATAGTGATATGTCTAGCATGTTGGACTTTTCTCTCAATTTATGGTAAATAGCCAGGTTTAATGACCATCTCTACTCCAAGATATTTATAAGAGCTTGTATAGTCTATTATTCCCCAGCTTATACACTTAATAGGCCTGTGCACTTTCTTCGAAGTGACCAGTATGGTCTTGGTCTTTTTTAAATTGATTGTCATACAATGTTCACTAGAAAACCGGCCCAGTTCTTCCAATATAGCTTTCATACCCTTGATCGTATGATCAATTATCACAAGGTCATCAGCATACAATAACGCTGAGACCTTGGTACTTATGAATCTAACAGGGGAATGGGGGTGTTTTTAATGGCGCCTAATCAATTCGGCAGTATACAAATTAAAGAGTAGTGTCTTCAGTAGACAGCCTTGCTTGACTCCCTTATTGATTTTTATTGGGCTGGTTAATCTTCCATCATTATCAAGTCGGACTCATACGGTATTCTTTTGATGAAGTTTAATTAGTCTTTCCAGTAACCATGTGGGACACCCATATGTAGATAAAATCTCCCATTGTTTAGTACGGTTGACTCTGTCAAAAGCAGAGCTAAAGTCAACATATGTGACATAAACAGATGGCTTACAATGCTGTTTAGCCCTGGTCATGATTGCATCAAGGAGTCTGATATTGAATAAAGTACTGGACCCAGTTTGAAATCCAGCCTAAAAAGGATAGAGTAACTTGTTATCATCAGTCCAGCTTTGCAGATGACTCAAGACTATGGCTTTAAATATCTTACTCATAGAATCACGTAATGAAATAGTCCTATAGTTAACAGGCATAGATCTTGAGCCATCTTTGTATACAGGGATCACAATTGAGGATGTCCATGACTTAGGTATCCTTTTTTCAAGACACATCTTTTTTATAAAGTATCATCAGCACCAAAGACCAGTTTATGGGATTGTATTTAATAACAACCGAGGCCAGGCCATTTGGGCCAGGAGCCCTCCAGTTGGAAAGCTTAACTCTGATGTTGATTATATCGCTTCTACTGAATTTTAATGGCCCGGCTTCTGAAGTATGAACCATTGTTTCTTCGATTTGTTTATCATACATGGTTTCTGAAAGATAATTAGCCCATATCTGTTCCCTAATTGCATTCAAGGGTTGGGCCAAACCATTGCCTCTTACTTTATTTAGTATGTTCCATATGGATTTACTATCACCTTTTTGAATGGTTCCAATTTATTTTTTCCACTTCCCATTTATCTTTTCAAAAGGATTCCTCGTATACCAGCCCAAAAACGTATTATTCAGAACTTTTCTTTGGGTGACATATTCGGACCACACAATGGATAACTGTTTTAATTGCCAGAGTTCACTGTGGTGTAAACACCTTCTGATCACAATCTCTCTGTCATAAGAAGACTCATGAATTTTGCCTGGTACAATAATGGGGGTACCACTATCAGAGGCCACTTGGCTAGTCCATTTACTAATCAAAGTCTCGATTTCGAGATTCTGGAGTGCAAGCAACAGAGGCAGCAGCATAATCCTGAAGCTCCTGGCCCTTTCTTTTTGTGGATTATGAAAGATAATGAACTCAACAAAAAAGAAGATTTACATTGCTCAAAACCCCATCCCTAAGAAGCCTAAATCACCACTGAGATGGCAGAAGTACCTAGTCCACAGGACTCCATCCTTTTGAAGGTGGCACAAGATCCAGGTAAAGTAGCACAAGATGTAGGAGATGTCTCTATGAAAGTTTACCAGATTGATGGTCGAGTTTCTGCTCTAGAAAATGGGAATACTTCTATGTCTTCCGAAATATCAGGCAGATACAGGGCATACAAAAGCCTAAGGGATGACTTCCACAAAGGGACTGTGAAGACTATGGAGATTGATTTTAAGATTAGAAGTAAGAATTTGCTAATTGTGGGTGTTGAAGAGTCAACAGAGGAGGATTTGGTTCAAACTGTGACTGAAGTGTTAAAGACTACCTACAAATGTGATCATGTTACCTCTGTAGACATAGACGTTTACAGAGTGGGTAGGACATTGGGACCCAAAGCAAGACAGATCCTGGTCTCCTTCATGAATACTAGAAGCGAAGAGAACATACTGAGGGCTGCTAGGAGTAAGGAAGCTGCATGTTTCAAAGGCAACAGAGTCTCTATCTACCCAGACTACCCCAAGGGGGTATTGGAGGTCAGGAAGTCCTTTAAGGGGTCCAAGGACTTGGCAAGGTCTCTAGGCGTGAAGGCTTTTTTAAACAGGATGAACCTGCTAACAATGGTGTTTCCTGATGGTGAAAAGACAACATCAGATCCTACTGAAGCTGTGAAATGGCTGAACACACTGAAGAATTCCTCTAATTCAATGGATTGATTACCTATTCAATACCAACGTCATCCCTGATGGTAAGGTTTGTTACTTTATATTTATGCCCCTTCAAGATATTAAATCTACATGTTTTCATACATTAAAATGGCGCCTGATCAACATAACAGTTGAACAAATTCATGATTCGAAAAATGCTCACCGTCATTATTTTCGTCTGTGCTTCATTCCGAGCGAGGACTTAATAGATAGAGGAAAGGGACAAGCACTTTGGGCATGCATGTGTGAGAGACATCAGCTGATTTTGCCCGAGTTTGCGTTTCCTCTCACCGTTATTTGATCTGATGTGCTTGGTGTTGCCTGGTGTTGCGTGGCCCGGGTGGGGGCCCTGGTGCCCTCCCAACGATGATTTCCCACCTGGGGGAAGCTCTGGGTTGAGATCGATGTCGGCTTGCTTCCGGGTCACATGATGCCGAGGGTCCACTGGAGCAGGCTGTTCCTCGCAAGGGACTGGAGGTAATGAAACATAACTTAAATCTTCAACACTGAGTTATATTCGGAGCTCATGGTAAGGGAAATGGGGATAGACTCTTCTGATGGGGCCAAGGTGCAGGTCTGAAGTGACTGCAACGGTACTGAAATGCATTGGAGACAGCTGTGTGTCAGAGTCTGTAATGACATTGTGTATGTACTGCTGCTTACTGTTTTTCTGGAAATCAAAGCAGACTGCAGATTAGCTGCTCCATAAGAGAATGGCCCATACCCACTAAATTGAACGGCTGGATCAACATAGTCATGGCCAAGTGGCCTGGCAAAGAGGGCATGGAGAAGGACGCCATATGCAAGCTTGTTTGACAGGCTTTTGCTCTCTGTCATTGCCAGGCAATCTTACATGATCTCGCCCATGATTCTTATCTCTCCACTGAGCTGATAATGTGTTTCACCAGCCCCTCTTGGCTGGTTCTGTGATAATCGTCCTTTACTCCCCCTTTGTGGTACTTCAAGGTTCCTCGGAAGACTGAGACATTCATATATATGCTGGGTCCCATGTTGTGAAGAGGGAATGGAGAGGCAATTAATGCTGTATTATTGAGATGTTTATAAAGTGCCCCCCCTCACAAAGGGCATGTTGATCTCAGATATGGTAATCATGACATTTAATTCTGTGAGAAATTGGGCGTGACTCTAATAGCAGTAACTCTACGGTGAGAAAGGTTTTTCCTTGAGATGTCACCTGTTTTATATTTTGTGTTGATTTTTTTTTTTATGAGGTTGCTTTTGAGTGGGGTGATGGCTGAGAGTTGGTGTGTGGATCGCTTTACTATTCCCCAGGGTGCACATAATCCCTGGATCACATGCACTTCATACATATTTGTTATGGTCAGTTACAGACCTCTGTGGCAATATGGACAATATAGACACATACATGGCTGCACAATGGGTTCTTTCCAATGGATGTGCAGTGTACTTGCACTGATGCCTGCTGAGAGATATTGAAAGTGGTGTTGTTACCAGCCCCTCTAACCATATGTGTATCTGTTACAGTCCTCTAAAAGATTGTGTGGTGCCATCTGTCCCTACACAGTTGGCTCTATCCGTGAGTACACTGTCTGCCTACTTGTCGAGTTAATGGAGTGGGTTGAATTGCTGTCAACAACTTGTAGGAATAAGATTACACAGACGCTCAGTCATGGGTGATTCGTTGCTACATCGCGAAAGTATTATTATTGATATTATTTGATCTGTGTATGGTGGTATCTGGTGTATTGTGGTATCTGATAGTTTATGACTGGAAGTCCAGGTCACAGTGGACTAAGTTGGGATCTAGGTGTGCAATGTGAATAGATAGTAGTGAATGCACCTGTTTGTCTATCTTGGAAGCTTGATAGGAATATATGGTCAATGATTAAGAACCCACAAATAGACTTTAGATAATTTAAATTAATATTGCCGGATGAGAGTGTCTAAATAGTTACCCTTTATTTCATTTGTTGATTGAGATACAATTGGATGATTCTTAGATATGAGCAAATACTGTCTGCAGTGCCCCAAATAGGTTGATAGTAATAGATGGTATTTGTATTTGTATTTATTTTATTTGTAACACGCGACAGGCCCGGGGGCATCCAGGCACGAAAATTTAGTAGGCATGTTTACATAAATTCCACAATTTATACAATAACAATAATAGAGCATAGATTTACAGTATAGTACATAAGTGATCGGAATGGGTGGTTATCATATGAACACAATAGGCGAGGAAAAAATTATAGGAGGCAGATAGCTCATGTGATTGCAGCAAGCGGAGGCTTCCTCAGATTTGAGCTAAAAGCAAAGATTTGGTTTTCAATTTGAAAGAATTGAATGGAGGCTTGGTCCTGATATTGGATATGAGAGTGTTCCATAACTTAGTGGCCAGAACAGGGAAGCTTACACCCCCAGCTTTTTGGAGTTTGAATCTTGGCAGGGATAGGCAATGTATCTGGGCAGTTCTTTGGGGTCCAGAGGAAGTGTGCAGGGAAAGGCGGTTGGAAAGGTAGAGGAAGGCCAGGTTTGTCAAGCATTTATGGGTGAGGGCAAGTGTTTTTAGTGCAATTCTTTGTTTCACAGGGAGCCAACGAAGGTATTCCTGATATCAGATATGTGTTGGTTTCTTGGATGATATGTGGTATGTGGTGATTTTTCAGGATATAGTCCATTTGAAATACTAAATAGTCTGTCGGTTTGTTTGAGGTCCGTTATGGTATTCCTAATGAACATAGTTTCTATGACTATTACAATGGCTTATGTGGAACTGTAATATGGCATAATAATTATATTGTGTACTTTATATAATGTGATGTCATATAGTATCTATAGTTTCTTATTTGGGTATGTTGATTTAATGACTGAAGATTTGGTTGAGTCAGTTTGGGAGATAGTATGTGTTCAGAGATCTATGAACACTATAATTTCTGGAATCTCGAACAGCGAAGCTCTACGGTGGATCCAGTCTTGCCAATATTTGACCAACACATTTTTTGTGCCTACCTTTAATGGAATGGAATTGTGCTGACTTTTTTGAGCATTTCTATTTGTGGCTGAGGGGTTATCGATGAATGGGTCAGCACAGGGGTTTCTGAATATATGTAGATATTTTGTTTTAGATAAGTGAGGTGGGGTGACATTGGTTCTTAATGAATGGTTTTTACTATAGGTTAGGGATTGTTTACTTACTGAATGTTTCTCAATGAATTAGAGTTCACTTAATTTTAGGGGAGGTGTCCAGGGTGCCGGACATCTTGGTATGAGGTATACAAGTTCATATTTTATGCTGTTCCTTGTGTTTTGCATCTACATTGGGGTTGGAGGGGTGGGGTTCACATCTAACTACTCTATAGAGGATCCAAGGTCAAGTTTTGCGAGGTTACAAAGTTGGGAACTAGTGCTGAGTCTGACGTGCAGAATGAATAGACATTTATGAGTGGTCACTTGGAATGTGAATGGCATGAACAATGTGTAAAAAAGAAAGAAAGTCATGTCTTATTTAAATGATCTCAAGGGCAATGTGTGTCTTCTTCAGGAGGCACATCTCATTAAGGAGGAGCTTGATGGTCTGAAAGAAGGATGGGTTGGAAGAGTGTATGGGTCCATGTTTAGCTCAAGATCTAGTGGTGTGGCGATCTTGATTAGGAAAAATGCCCCTATTAAAGATATAGAAGAAATTAATGAAAGTGAAGGTAGATTTGTTGCCATTCTCACAAATATTCAAGGCACGGAAGTAATTTTCTGTAATGTATATGCGCCTACAGTAGATGATGGGTCTTTTTTCAGGAAGGTTGCTCAAATTGTTCAAGATCTAGGATCACGGAACATTGTATTGGGTGGAGATTTTAATACGGTCTGGACCAGGGTATAGATAGGTCTGGTTCTAGATGTGGCAGACGTACTGACATGCACTTCAGAGCTCTGAAAGGTCTTTTGGAGGAATGCAATTTGCAGGATGGATGGAGGATGGAAAATCCAGGGGCCAGAGAATATACCTTCTATACAGGGGCGCATATGACATATTCGAGGTTAGACATGTTACTAACGTCAGGAAGAATTTCCGAAAACTACTTAACAAACAAAATTGGAAATATAATATTGACGGATCATGCCCATGTTATCATGGATATGAAACTGGACTTTTCTTTGAACAAAAATTATACTAAAATAGACTATTTTGTAAAAGAAAATTGCACATGGGAAGTCAGACCTGGCATTGTTTGGGAAGCATTCAAGTGTACGGTACGTGGTATGCTCATCAGTTTGGCAAATGTTTTGAAGAAAAGATCTGGCAGAAGATTTCTGGAATTGGAGTCAAATATTAAATATATCACAGGGGATTTGATGTTTAGTCCAGCAAACTCAGTTTTGATTAAAAAAACTTAAACATTTGAGACTGGAATTGAAAAATTTAATTTAATATAGAGCAGATAGGATGTTCTTTCAGCAGAGATGTGCATACTTTTGAGAAGGGGGAACAATGTGATCGATGGCCCGCTTTTAGACTGAGGAAAAGAGAGTCAGAAAGAACAATGACTTCCATCCGAGGGCAGGATAACCTAATCACTTTCATACCAAAGAAATTAATAAGGTTTTTCAGACTTTTTACACAGATCTATACAAAAATAAAACATATATTTCTATGGATGATGGTGGTTTCCTGGAAGGATTGCCACTTCCTAAGATCACGGAGATGGAATCAGATACTTTAGATGAAGAGAGCAATTGGAAAACTAAATACGGGAAGATCTCCTGGACCAAATAGACTACCAGTTGAATTTTACAAATGGTTCCCCAATCCTGCACTGACTCTCTTGTTGAACATGTTTAGATCTTCCCATTCAGAGGGTTTACTCCCCCTACAACACAGGACGCTATGTTATCAGTGTTCTTGAAAAAAGGAAAAGATGAGACTTTAGCTTCAAGTTACAGACCAATTTGTCTACTCAATGCTGATAACAAAATATTGGCCAACATACTTGCTTTAAGACTATAAAATCTGTTGCCAAAATTGGTTCACCCTGATCAATCAGGTTTTGTAAAGGAGAGAAGTACCTCCAGTAACATCAGAAAACTGTCACGTACCATTTCTGTGGCAACTGAGTCAAAAGAGGACTCTGCGGTCCTTTCTTTAGATGCCGAAAATGCCTTTGACAGGGTAAATTGGCAATTCCTGTTCAGGGTTCTGGAGAAAATGGGAATTGGTTCTAATAACATTTCTAGGCTAAAACTGCTCTATTCCAAACCAACGCTGATGTGAATACCAATGGTGTAAGATCTAAAATGTTTGAATTAGAGAGAGGTACGAGACATGGATGTCCCTTATCCCCGTTGCTTTTTGTCATTAGCATAGAACCACTAGCGGTATCATTAAGGTTGGAAAGGGGTCTGGAGGGTGTGAGTTGTTGGGGCATGCAACCAAAGGTGTGGCTGTATGCCGATGATTTGTTGTTAGTTCTTAAGAATCTTAGGCGTTCGATACTCTCTCTTATGGATATTTTGTCAACGTTTAATCGATTCTCAGGCTATAAGGTAAATTGGGCCAAGTCAGAGGTTCTACACTTGGTACCGTTCTGTGATAAGAAATTCGTAACACAATGGGGAATTAAATGGTGTACAAGAAAGTTGCTGTATTTGGCCGTGTGGATTTTGCCGAATATTAGTGATTTTGTAAAAGAAAACATGAATATGGTTTGTACTACGTACACATTGGATTTTGAGAGATTGAGCGTACTGCATTTGTCCTTATTGGGGAAAGTTGGTCTCCACGCCTAGAATTAATTACGTGCTTAGCATTATTCCAATGGATATTGGAAAGAATTATTGGCTGGAATTGAATAGACTTAGTCAAAGTTTTTTATGGGATCAGAAGCCACCAAGGCTAAAGATATGTATACAACAGTTAGCCCTGGAAAAAGGTGGTTTGGGTTTACCTAATCGTAGGGCATAACATTTGGCTTTTAGGTCACAAACCTTAATGGAATTTATTAAGCCAAATGCTAATGAATGGGTGTGTGCAGAGAGTAGTCATTTTGGTCCTTTGCTACCTAGGGCTTTATTAACGACTGTACAGAAACAACGGGGTGTTAATGACTCCTTGACTAAATGTCTATTTAATTCCTGGACGAGTCTGAATAACTGTTTGGGATATAATGCCTTGCGGAACCCTAACGCCTCTATCTGGTTGAATCTGAGTATTAAATGTGAAGGGAAGACCTTGTTTTGGTCAGAGTGGTTTCTGGCAGCCGTACAATGGTTAAACAACCTTTTTGAGAATGAACGTTGGATGAGTGCAAGAGGATTGCAATCTAAATTTAATATTTCAAATTTCAGTGTGAGAGATTATTGAAAAATTCAGAAAGCTATAGGCGAGATTGACTTGGAGAGAAGCCTAGATGTTAATATACATTGGCAAAAACGAAAAGTGGGTGGATGTGGCCTGGTAAATCGTGTTTATGGATTGATTATAGGAGAATTTAAAAGCAATGTTTTGTTGAGGGAAGAGTGGGGTAGAAGGATAGGGAGTACTATTGATAAAGATCACTGGTCATGTATACAAAAAAAAAATATGTCTCAATTTCCTCACAATCAAGAGAAATGTCATGCATTTGGCTGCACATCAGCTGTTGTATTCTTTTAGTCATCTTCTTAATTTTTATTTGAGTCCATTTTATTTTGGACCCACTATTATTAACCTTAATATTAGTGGGACACAGATCAACTAGACCAACAAAAGACAACTTGAGTTTAGCTTCAACCATGGAGTGATCGCTAAATGGTAACGAAATAATTTCAAAAACTACTCATATAACAAAGAGCAGACATATTCCCACATATGTAATCAAGTGTAGCCCAGTGCTCTCCATTATACCAGATACATTTGCCTGGCTTATCACTAGCTGTTCTTCCATTAAGAGGCCATACTTCCCAGTCTTGCAGGAAATTGGACCACATTCTACCTCTAACATTTCTCTGATCTTTAACCATTACATTTGTATGTAAAATGTTTTCAAAAGTCACCTTCATAGTTGATACCCCACAGTTAGCATTAAAAACGCCACCAAGGACAACCACTTTATTACCCCAACCATACACCATTTAGTCAGCACCATATCTAACACATCATGTATGTCTATAGTGCATTCTCTGGTTGCCGGATCAAGATATTGAGACTATACATGGTATGTTTGACTCTAATTTGGAAAGCTAACACATAATTATTATCTGGTATAATAGCAACTTCACTGGCCAGAACATCATGGCAAATGCCTATAGGCAGTCTACCAAATGGGCGCCCTTCTCGGTGTGCAGTCATAATGTCGAATTCAATATAGTCGAAAACAAAAATGTGGAAAATATTTAGTCGAAAAAATAAATGTCGAAAATAAAAATGTTGAATTTTTCTACATTTTTTCGAAAATAAGCAATGCATTATGCATGGTAAGTAATACAAATATATAAATAATGCACTAATGCAATTGTTACATTTAAAATATGCTTTTTTATTTTAGAATTATTAAATTTTATTTAATAACAACACAATTTATAATATTATTTTTATTTAATATATGAAGTAATAGTTTATTTTAATTTAACTGTAAACTAAATATATTAATAAATATATAACATCAATAACATGTAAGCTTTTAAGTTCAATGTGCATTATACTTTTTGTCCTGTAGGTGGTGTTAGAGGATTAGAAACATTCATATAACTATATATATAATGTTTGTTTTTGTTTTCCTACGCACGTTACGTTTGCTTACGTTAACGTAAGCGCCATTTTTAAAGCCCATTTGTAAACCTTTTTCCTAGCGTTCGCGTCTCTGTTACTTCGTGCTTGGATTTTATGGATTTTCTTTTTTTTCATGGATTTTTTTGGACCAAGCATGTTTTTTTTCCATTGGTTTAAGTGGTTTTTTCATCCTTTTTCTTCCGGGTCATTGTGGATTGTGGATCTTTTTTACTTATGGGTTCGTTTTGCAGTTGCACATATTTTTCCTTGCTGGATTGTTTTTTCTTGTTTTTTTTTGTGGATATTTACATGGATCGTTGTTGCAGACTTGGATTTATTGAGCTTCAGGTCGGTGTTTTTGGATGTACTTCTCCCGTGCCACACTGGATCGCAGATGTCCATGAAACGTACATTTTATTTTTTCTTAAGTTAAATGCCACTTGCCACTGTATGTTTATTTAACATTTCAAGTTATATGCAACCGAATTCAAGAAAGTTTCTTTATTGTGTTCGTCAAAATCTCGTATCAGTTGTTCTAGTTTATTTTCGTAATACCTGTATTTTTTTAGTTTTGGTTCTTGGTTTGCTAATGACATTTTTTAGGATATTCTAAATTCCTGGTGTTGTTCTTCCATTTGCAAGTCCCTCAAAAAATGCCATAAATTAGGATTCTTGGAATTGAAGTTTTTGTTTAGTCTACTATGGCATCCCTCTAATGTATTATTGGTGCTTGGTTTACTTTCTAATGTAGCCTGGTAGCAGTTCCACAAAGGTACAGGGTATTTTTGCCTGCGCCGCGTTCCACTACGAGTTAATTGTCCGATCCATGTGGTTTCAACATAGTCTAATAAATCTGTATTTTTTTCTTCATGATTTTTGTAGTATTCACTCTCAATTAAATGTTCGTTAAATTCAACAACATGATTCTCCTGTACAAAAGCTAATGCAAACAGTTTTTTAATGTTGTATTTGTAACAACTGTCCTCTGTATATTTACTGCTTAATCCTAATTTCTGTAATTTTCACCATATACTTTGTGTAAAATGAAAAAACACCCCTGAACCCTTGTTCCTTTGTACACTGATTGAAAACCCTTAATATGCGCCATTTCGTAGTCCATGATTATTGTAGTCGGATTAGAATCAGGTATAGTCTCTTTGATTTTGTCGAACACGATTTTATATGTTTCCTCACTTTTTCTTGGCATGAAAATATATACAAGCGGAATGATTTTGTCATTTATTGTCCCATGTACGGTGGGAAACTGGTGAAAAGGTTGCAGGCACACTTTAAACGTTGCATCACTTTGCCAATGTCGACTCCTATTTAGAGGTTGAAAATTAGCATCAGTAGAAAATATCAATATTTTTTCATTGTTTACCTCCAGTTTGGCATGGTGGAAACTATCTCCTTTGGTGGTTATTTTAAAAACATCCGGGATTGTCATATCATTAAATAGCATTGGCGCTGGTGGTAGATTTTCCTTCTGCTGTTTTGTACAGTTTATTGTTCTTTGCATTAATTTTTCAGCTGGTAACTGAGCTGATATATGAGAGGGTAATTTATCACACACACCTGAAAGTACTGATCCACTAGCTTCACCCTGACTTTCCAAGGCTTTTCGTTTTAGTTTGGATATTGTTTTTTTAATAATAATATTGGTCTGATCAGGTAGATGATTGTGTTCATTTTTGCTCTTTACATCCGAAGCCTCAGTAATAAATTGTGCGCTGCATTTACTTTTGGCGTACCCTACGCACTTCCAGTAAGTGCGATCCTTTTTTTTCGGACTCTTTATAGAAAATGTATCCATTTAAAACAAACTGTTTTCTGCCTTTTTGTGTGGTGATGTACTCCACTTTCTTCTCCATTGTTTACTCTAAAATAAATGTGAAAATAAACTGTTTTACCTTTTCTGTTACACATAAACGTGAAACTAATGTATTTTACCTTTCCTGTCACATACTTTTATATTGTAAGATACCTTAATATCTAGTTATGACAACATTACTTGTTTGAGTCAGGATCAACTTCAATCGATTTCCTGCAGTATGTTCTCAAGTGAGGTTCTGTCAGGTAATGATGGTTTTCCACAACCGTTATTGGGTTTGTGGTACCTATGCAAGGTTCTTTACTCGTGGTTGTCACCTACGAGTTTAACCCTTTTTTACCCTTTTGTGTTGTGTATGAGGGGTCAGGGGTGAGAGGGTGGTCGGGGGCACGGGTGGTCAGGGGGGTCCTGGTGGGTGGCTGCGTGGTGTAGAGTGAGGGGGGCTGAGGGGTAACACCCCCTATTAAATGGTACTATTGTTGACGCTTTACATTTGGTTATAGATATTGTTTTTGATTTGTTTTTCAACATTTATTTTTCAAAAAATTGACTGTTTCAGTCAGGGAAGACCTTTAAGAGGCAGTAGAGAGGGAGTACTTGAAAGGCGAGGTGAAGGTCTATTTATATGACGAAAAGCATCATGTACTTGAGTATCAGATTTATCAGTTATGCCGTCAGCCATGACAACCTCTGCTTCCCTGGTTACAAAGGCGATAGCACATTTCCAATAAGGAATTGTCATAAATCACATTGTATATAGTGGGAAGGGAAGCTATGTCACCAACACCCACTTTCGACTGATGAATCTCCGCTGTGTTAACAGGACGGACAGGTTAAAATGCATTGGGCTGAACTTCAATTCCTGGTTTTAAAAAATCAGTGATCTGAGTAGAATCACCATTACATTTATTTTCATGGGATTGTGTATCAGTGTTCTTCAATATTGTAGGAGAGGTATTCACTTTAGCACGATTCTCAATGTTAATGGGCTCCCTCTTTTCCCTTTGATAACCGGAACACTTTCCATAAGGTTTACTTTTCGTAAATTATAATGTTTGCTCTTTGTGACTGCTTTGCCAGGCGTAACGGAAAAGTAGATTTTATGCGCTTACCTCAAAGAAGCAGGCAAGTTGCACCAATAGTACTCAAAATAATCCAAAGTTATAGTGACCCATACCAGCCACTGACGCACGCCGAACACCGCCAAACACACTGTTCTCCCACACTCCGCTATCACGCTCCACGTAGCGGCTATGGGGAAATAGGGGCGGTGTCTCCAGCAGCAATAGGCAGGGATAAAAGACTGTTCAATGCAACAGTGAGAATCGATGTACCGCCAAACACTTGCTTCTCCCACATGAGATATTGAGGAAAGTGTAAGGATAACTCCTTCAACGGTTATGGCTGCAAAAAGGTTGTGAATGGAGAGCGGAAAGGGGATAACTCCTCAGACTGCTAGGTTAGCAGAGAGATTAAGGGTGGAGGAACAGGAGAGAGTGAGGCCAGCAGCTAGAAGAGTAGACCACACTGCAACTTTAGAGACAATGGCCATTGCACCCAGCAGGCCTGACCTGCCACGTGTACCAGCACCCGCCCACTGAGTTTTCATAGAAGCACCGGCACCATTAGCAATGGTGCTGTTGCCTCCATCAAATGGGGAATAACATTTAATGTCCTGGTCGGCAACACCAGACTCATAATGAGGCCCTATGCCTTTTACTGCTACAAAAGAGGAAGGCTGTGAATTGATTTTTTTTGTTGTTGTGGACATTTGTGTGGTGCCTATACACAAATCTTTCCAGGTGCCACAAAACAAGATGGGTGAGGGGACATGGGAATCACAAAAGTAGAACAAAAATGTTATATTGGACTTGTGAAAATCCTACCGTGCAAGTGCATGAACAAGGTGGTAAGTGCAGGGATGGAAGGGGCAGAGGGAGAAGTGCTGGGTATGCCAAGGCACAATTACCAGGGAGAAAATGAGGGAAGGGAGGATGGGTGCGGTGGACAGGGAGGACCAGGTTGGGCTAGTCTGTAAAGGGATCCCGAGGCCTAGTGCTGGCAAGGGATGCTGGTGGGATTGGTAGGGGTTGGTCTGGCCCCTGTATGACTCTGAAGGGACCAGACTCCAATGGCAGCAGCAGAGGGAGAGCTAGTATGAGAGGGGGAGAGAGAAGAGAGGGGTGGGGGGCAACAGATTACAGAGAGGACAGGATGCCCCGATTTTTGGAGGAAAAGTGGTGGGCGGCCAAAGGGAGGATGAGAATGCGCTGGTATTGGCAAGTACTTTGCTGATTTTAAAGAGTTCAGCTTTGTTATTGGTGGCTCCAGAGATGTGGGTTTTGACATGAGCCGACTTCTTTGAGCAGATGGCGAGACAATATTGCCTATGGAGTAGTGAATAAACAGTAAAGGATTTATTTTTCATGTTTAGTGTTCGTTTATAATGCACTTTATACCAGCAAGTGGTTTCTAAGCGCAGGATCGAAATTTGAACCTGTGTTGCACCACTTTGTCTTGCTTCCAGGACAAACACATTGGGCCTCATTACGAGTTTGCCGGTAAAAGAAGAACAATTACTACATGTCAGTCTATGGTAGATTCCGGGTCAGCGTGCACGCGCATTCCAGCATGTCGGAAACGGTAGCACCAGCATGCCTGTAACAGCCCCAAAACCTCTGATACCGGCATTGTCGATGCCGCAGACATTGACTTCGGCACCAAGGAGCCCGTAATTACTGGTATTACTGGCAGAGGAAATAACGTCATTGTACTGAAACAGGAAAAGCCCTGGCGCTCATTTTTTAAAACACAATCCCCCATCAAACTGTAGGCGTGGGAGGAGACGTGCAGCAGCGTCCTGCACATGGAGGTCATAGAGGGCGTCGGAGATGGGGAGGCAGGAGCTGCGACATCCGATGATGCCGGTGAGTGAAAGTAACCCTAAAGTCACATGACACACCTTGTAGCCCCAATGCCATTGGTCACGTTAGAATGTCAAGTATGTGGCACCAGATCCCTGCTGCCAGACCACCCACGGACAACCCCCTTTCACACAAGTACAATGTACTTGGCTGCAAGACCAAAATAAAACCTCACTGACACACCCACCATGTCCCTTCCTGCAGAGTCAACATCAATGCAGCAACGTCCACAAGTGAATGTTGAGGGAAGAGTGGGGTAGAAGGATAGGGAGTACTATTGATAAAGATCACTGGTCATGTATACAAAAAAAAAATATGTCTCAATTTCCTCACAATCAAGAGAAATGTCATGCATTTGGCTGCACATCAGCTGTTGTATTCTTTTAGTCATCTTCTTAATTTTTATTTGAGTCCATTTTATTTTGGACCCACTATTATTAACCTTAATATTAGTGGGACACAGATCAACTAGACCAACAAAAGACAACTTGAGTTTAGCTTCAACCATGGAGTGATCGCTAAATGGTAACGAAATAATTTCAAAAACTACTCATATAACAAAGAGCAGACATATTCCCACATATGTAATCAAGTGTAGCCCAGTGCTCTCCATTATACCAGATACATTTGCCTGGCTTATCACTAGCTGTTCTTCCATTAAGAGGCCATACTTCCCAGTCTTGCAGGAAATTGGACCACATTCTACCTCTAACATTTCTCTGATCTTTAACCATTACATTTGTATGTAAAATGTTTTCAAAAGTCACCTTCATAGTTGATACCCCACAGTTAGCATTAAAAACGCCACCAAGGACAACCACTTTATTACCCCAACCATACACCATTTAGTCAGCACCATATCTAACACATCATGTATGTCTATAGTGCATTCTCTGGTTGCCGGATCAAGATATTGAGACTATACATGGTATGTTTGACTCTAATTTGGAAAGCTAACACATAATTATTATCTGGTATAATAGCAACTTCACTGGCCAGAACATCATGGCAAATGCCTATAGGCAGTCTACCAAATGGGCGCCCTTCTCGGTGTGCAGTCATAATGTCGAATTCAATATAGTCGAAAACAAAAATGTGGAAAATATTTAGTCGAAAAAATAAATGTCGAAAATAAAAATGTTGAATTTTTCTACATTTTTTCGAAAATAAGCAATGCATTATGCATGGTAAGTAATACAAATATATAAATAATGCACTAATGCAATTGTTACATTTAAAATATGCTTTTTTATTTTAGAATTATTAAATTTTATTTAATAACAACACAATTTATAATATTATTTTTATTTAATATATGAAGTAATAGTTTATTTTAATTTAACTGTAAACTAAATATATTAATAAATATATAACATCAATAACATGTAAGCTTTTAAGTTCAATGTGCATTATACTTTTTGTCCTGTAGGTGGTGTTAGAGGATTAGAAACATTCATATAACTATATATATAATGTTTGTTTTTGTTTTCCTACGCACGTTACGTTTGCTTACGTTAACGTAAGCGCCATTTTTAAAGCCCATTTGTAAACCGTTTTCCTAGCGTTCGCGTCTCTGTTACTTCGTGCTTGGATTTTATGGATTTTCTTTTTTTTCATGGATTTTTTTGGACCAAGCATGTTTTTTTTCCATTGGTTTAAGTGGTTTTTTCATCCTTTTTCTTCCGGGTCATTGTGGATTGTGGATCTTTTTTACTTATGGGTTCGTTTTGCAGTTGCACATATTTTTCCTTGCTGGATTGTTTTTTCTTGTTTTTTTTTGTGGATATTTACATGGATCGTTGTTGCAGACTTGGATTTATTGAGCTTCAGGTCGGTGTTTTTGGATGTACTTCTCCCGTGCCACACTGGATCGCAGATGTCCATGAAACGTACATTTTATTTTTTCTTAAGTTAAATGCCACTTGCCACTGTATGTTTATTTAACATTTCAAGTTATATGCAACCGAATTCAAGAAAGTTTCTTTATTGTGTTCGTCAAAATCTCGTATCAGTTGTTCTAGTTTATTTTCGTAATACCTGTATTTTTTTAGTTTTGGTTCTTGGTTTGCTAATGACATTTTTTAGGATATTCTAAATTCCTGGTGTTGTTCTTCCATTTGCAAGTCCCTCAAAAAATGCCATAAATTAGGATTCTTGGAATTGAAGTTTTTGTTTAGTCTACTATGGCATCCCTCTAATGTATTATTGGTGCTTGGTTTACTTTCTAATGTAGCCTGGTAGCAGTTCCACAAAGGTACAGGGTATTTTTGCCTGCGCCGCGTTCCACTACGAGTTAATTGTCCGATCCATGTGGTTTCAACATAGTCTAATAAATCTGTATTTTTTTCTTCATGATTTTTGTAGTATTCACTCTCAATTAAATGTTCGTTAAATTCAACAACATGATTCTCCTGTACAAAAGCTAATGCAAACAGTTTTTTAATGTTGTATTTGTAACAACTGTCCTCTGTATATTTACTGCTTAATCCTAATTTCTGTAATTTTCACCATATACTTTGTGTAAAATGAAAAAACACCCCTGAACCCTTGTTCCTTTGTACACTGATTGAAAACCCTTAATATGCGCCATTTCGTAGTCCATGATTATTGTAGTCGGATTAGAATCAGGTATAGTCTCTTTGATTTTGTCGAACACGATTTTATATGTTTCCTCACTTTTTCTTGGCATGAAAATATATACAAGCGGAATGATTTTGTCATTTATTGTCCCATGTACGGTGGGAAACTGGTGAAAAGGTTGCAGGCACACTTTAAACGTTGCATCACTTTGCCAATGTCGACTCCTATTTAGAGGTTGAAAATTAGCATCAGTAGAAAATATCAATATTTTTTCATTGTTTACCTCCAGTTTGGCATGGTGGAAACTATCTCCTTTGGTGGTTATTTTAAAAACATCCGGGATTGTCATATCATTAAATAGCATTGGCGCTGGTGGTAGATTTTCCTTCTGCTGTTTTGTACAGTTTATTGTTCTTTGCATTAATTTTTCAGCTGGTAACTGAGCTGATATATGAGAGGGTAATTTATCACACACACCTGAAAGTACTGATCCACTAGCTTCACCCTGACTTTCCAAGGCTTTTCGTTTTAGTTTGGATATTGTTTTTTTAATAATAATATTGGTCTGATCAGGTAGATGATTGTGTTCATTTTTGCTCTTTACATCCGAAGCCTCAGTAATAAATTGTGCGCTGCATTTACTTTTGGCGTACCCTACGCACTTCCAGTAAGTGCGATCCTTTTTTTTCGGACTCTTTATAGAAAATGTATCCATTTAAAACAAACTGTTTTCTGCCTTTTTGTGTGGTGATGTACTCCACTTTCTTCTCCATTGTTTACTCTAAAATAAATGTGAAAATAAACTGTTTTACCTTTTCTGTTACACATAAACGTGAAACTAATGTATTTTACCTTTCCTGTCACATACTTTTATATTGTAAGATACCTTAATATCTAGTTATGACAACATTACTTGTTTGAGTCAGGATCAACTTCAATCGATTTCCTGCAGTATGTTCTCAAGTGAGGTTCTGTCAGGTAATGATGGTTTTCCACAACCGTTATTGGGTTTGTGGTACCTATGCAAGGTTCTTTACTCGTGGTTGTCACCTACGAGTTTAACCCTTTTTTACCCTTTTGTGTTGTGTATGAGGGGTCAGGGGTGAGAGGGTGGTCGGGGGCACGGGTGGTCAGGGGGGTCCTGGTGGGTGGCTGCGTGGTGTAGAGTGAGGGGGGCTGAGGGGTAACACCCCCTATTAAATGGTACTATTGTTGACGCTTTACATTTGGTTATAGATATTGTTTTTGATTTGTTTTTCAACATTTATTTTTCAAAAAATTGACTGTTTCAGTTATATGTATATATTTTCGATATTTTGGTTTTCGACATTTATTTTTCAACATTTTTGTTGTTCGATGTTATTTTTTCGACATTATCACTATAAACTGCCCTCTCCCCCTTTTTTGCATGACGTTGGTAGACGCAATGGGTATCAATATGAAAGGCTTTCAATAGCCAAGTTTCCTGTAACTGGAAAATTTGATATTTAATAACATCGGCAAGTGAGCCACCTAACCACCTAGGCTAAGTGGCCTGTAAGTGGCCTTGTGTGTTCCAAGATGCTATTTTTATCCCTCATAGTTGGGAAACTTCTGATTGCCCACCGGCTTTTTAAGCCACTTCCACCGTGCTTGATTTTCAGCAGAGCTTTCAGTTTGTACCGGGGAGACGGATGCAATTTTAGATTTAGAAGTGCTGCAGTGATCACAAGGGTGGTGAACAATAGGGTCAGAATTGCAATGTCCAAATCATACCCAAGGAACCTCAATGATTCCTAATGAACACAAATAAGGCTAGCTGTAGTAGGAAGTACACAATGAACAAGAGTAATGGCCCCAAACTGTCATTTTAACGGTTGTACAAACTCAAAGTCGCAAGATTTTAGAAGACGCAGAGTAGGAATCTTCACATATAGTTCCAGCAGTAAATATCTATTGATTGGTTTCTTAGTGAACATGTCCCTTCTTTCGCTGATGGTAACAACCCTATCATTAAGGGAAGATGTATTGTCCTTCAGTGCTTCTTCTTCAACACAGGAATTTTCATGTGTATTTCTACATGATGGTCTCCCTCATATTTTCTGCATGCTATTACAGCCAGATTCAACAGATGAATGAATCTTCCACTATACTACAAGCCGTGGGAACAGTAGATTCTTTCTCTTTTGCCTTTTCATTGGATGCCAACCAACTTGTTAGAGTCCCCAGTTTTGCAGATGCCCTTTTTTTCCTGTTGACGCGCTTCCGTAGGTGCTTTGCTTTTGCTTTAATAGCTACTAAGGAAGCCACAGTGGAATTCAAAGTTTGACTAAGTTCATCAATTTCGTCCGCAACACGGATGGAAAAAACTGTGCGAGGCCATCATTGCTTCTGTTGTTTTGCCAGTTTCCTTCTTTGTTTATGTGTCGGGTATGTTAATGGAGATTCCGTAATATTATATGAATTGCCCACTTCATTCAGAACCACAGGCTGGCTTATTGGTACTTGTTTGTTTATTACTACCTTGTGGCTATCATTAGTGCCCCTCTCATGGCTCAGTACATGTAAAGTATCTTTTGATAGCATCAGCAATTCGAGCATCTGACTGTTTTTTTGGGTTTCATAATAAGTCTGAGCAGTTAACTAAATTAAAATCTTTAAGGCAAAATGTAGAAGTACGATTGAAGGGAATGGAGTTGATTCAGTAGTGCATTTTTCTTTCTCCCTAGCAATAGATTGAGAATCGCCAGGTTCAGTCCTGTCTGTGATATTAATAGCTTCATTCTGTCCAGGCAGTTCCGTCGTTGGATAACAGGGAAGACCTTTAAGAGGCAGTAGAGAGGGAGTACTTGAAAGGCGAGGTGAAGGTCTATTTATATGACGAAAAGCATCATGTACTTGAGTATCAGATTTATCAGTTATGCCGTCAGCCATGACAACCTCTGCTTCCCTGGTTACAAAGGCGATAGCACATTTCCAATAAGGAATTGTCATAAATCACATTGTATATAGTGGGAAGGGAAGCTATGTCACCAACACCCACTTTCGACTGATGAATCTCCGCTGTGTTAACAGGACGGACAGGTTAAAATGCATTGGGCTGAACTTCAATTCCTGGTTTTAAAAAATCAGTGATCTGAGTAGAATCACCATTACATTTATTTTCATGGGATTGTGTATCAGTGTTCTTCAATATTGTAGGAGAGGTATTCACTTTAGCACGATTCTCAATGTTAATGGGCTCCCTCTTTTCCCTTTGATAACCGGAACACTTTCCATAAGGTTTACTTTTCGTAAATTATAATGTTTGCTCTTTGTGACTGCTTTGCCAGGCGTAACGGAAAAGTAGATTTTATGCGCTTACCTCAAAGAAGCAGGCAAGTTGCACCAATAGTACTCAAAATAATCCAAAGTTATAGTGACCCATACCAGCCACTGACGCACGCCGAACACCGCCAAACACACTGTTCTCCCACACTCCGCTATCACGCTCCACGTAGCGGCTATGGGGAAATAGGGGCGGTGTCTCCAGCAGCAATAGGCAGGGATAAAAGACTGTTCAATGCAACAGTGAGAATCGATGTACCGCCAAACACTTGCTTCTCCCACATGAGATATTGAGGAAAGTGTAAGGATAACTCCTTCAACGGTTATGGCTGCAAAAAGGTTGTGAATGGAGAGCGGAAAGGGGATAACTCCTCAGACTGCTAGGTTAGCAGAGAGATTAAGGGTGGAGGAACAGGAGAGAGTGAGGCCAGCAGCTAGAAGAGTAGACCACACTGCAACTTTAGAGACAATGGCCATTGCACCCAGCAGGCCTGACCTGCCACGTGTACCAGCACCCGCCCACTGAGTTTTCATAGAAGCACCGGCACCATTAGCAATGGTGCTGTTGCCTCCATCAAATGGGGAATAACATTTAATGTCCTGGTCGGCAACACCAGACTCATAATGAGGCCCTATGCCTTTTACTGCTACAAAAGAGGAAGGCTGTGAATTGATTTTTTTTGTTGTTGTGGACATTTGTGTGGTGCCTATACACAAATCTTTCCAGGTGCCACAAAACAAGATGGGTGAGGGGACATGGGAATCACAAAAGTAGAACAAAAATGTTATATTGGACTTGTGAAAATCCTACCGTGCAAGTGCATGAACAAGGTGGTAAGTGCAGGGATGGAAGGGGCAGAGGGAGAAGTGCTGGGTATGCCAAGGCACAATTACCAGGGAGAAAATGAGGGAAGGGAGGATGGGTGCGGTGGACAGGGAGGACCAGGTTGGGCTAGTCTGTAAAGGGATCCCGAGGCCTAGTGCTGGCAAGGGATGCTGGTGGGATTGGTAGGGGTTGGTCTGGCCCCTGTATGACTCTGAAGGGACCAGACTCCAATGGCAGCAGCAGAGGGAGAGCTAGTATGAGAGGGGGAGAGAGAAGAGAGGGGTGGGGGGCAACAGATTACAGAGAGGACAGGATGCCCCGATTTTTGGAGGAAAAGTGGTGGGCGGCCAAAGGGAGGATGAGAATGCGCTGGTATTGGCAAGTACTTTGCTGATTTTAAAGAGTTCAGCTTTGTTATTGGTGGCTCCAGAGATGTGGGTTTTGACATGAGCCGACTTCTTTGAGCAGATGGCGAGACAATATTGCCTATGGAGTAGTGAATAAACAGTAAAGGATTTATTTTTCATGTTTAGTGTTCGTTTATAATGCACTTTATACCAGCAAGTGGTTTCTAAGCGCAGGATCGAAATTTGAACCTGTGTTGCACCACTTTGTCTTGCTTCCAGGACAAACACATTGGGCCTCATTACGAGTTTGCCGGTAAAAGAAGAACAATTACTACATGTCAGTCTATGGTAGATTCCGGGTCAGCGTGCACGCGCATTCCAGCATGTCGGAAACGGTAGCACCAGCATGCCTGTAACAGCCCCAAAACCTCTGATACCGGCATTGTCGATGCCGCAGACATTGACTTCGGCACCAAGGAGCCCGTAATTACTGGTATTACTGGCAGAGGAAATAACGTCATTGTACTGAAACAGGAAAAGCCCTGGCGCTCATTTTTTAAAACACAATCCCCCATCAAACTGTAGGCGTGGGAGGAGACGTGCAGCAGCGTCCTGCACATGGAGGTCATAGAGGGCGTCGGAGATGGGGAGGCAGGAGCTGCGACATCCGATGATGCCGGTGAGTGAAAGTAACCCTAAAGTCACATGACACACCTTGTAGCCCCAATGCCATTGGTCACGTTAGAATGTCAAGTATGTGGCACCAGATCCCTGCTGCCAGACCACCCACGGACAACCCCCTTTCACACAAGTACAATGTACTTGGCTGCAAGACCAAAATAAAACCTCACTGACACACCCACCATGTCCCTTCCTGCAGAGTCAACATCAATGCAGCAACGTCCACAAGTGAAATACATCTGTTCCACAATCAAACTCTACATGTCACACAGCTCCTCTGTCATGCCCACAACACCCAAACCACTAAACAACAGTACCCCTGGCAACAGACAGTGAGCACTCCATGGCCACACTACAAACAGGCTCCCACACTGTATCCCCCACACATTCATGTGTGCACCATGCCATGCCCTCCACCATGTCCATGACAATGCACATGACTCTGAATGTACTAGCAATGATGTCTCACAGTGAAGGGGAATATGCTACCAGACCCAGGTCCACTGGGGTAATCGCCACCAAAGAAAATCCACCACATCAAGCCAGGAGCCAAGCACATCCACCACAAGACCAGAGTCGGCCACAACAAAATTGGGCCAGCCCCACCCGCCAGCAGGAAACACCTGCTGCCCAGCATCCACCGACACCTTCATCCAAGCAGCCCCGGCAGCCACCAACACCTGCATCCAAGCAGCCCCGGCAGCCACCAGAGCTGCATCCAAGCAGCCCCGGCAGTCACCAACACCTGCATCCAAGCAGCCCTGGCAACCACCAACACCTGCTGCCAAGCTGGCCCGTCAGCAGGAAGAGCCTGTTTCCCCAGATCCCAGACAGCAGGAAGAGCCTATGTCCCCTGACCCCAGCCAGCAGGAAGAGCCAGTATCCCCTGACCCCAGCCAGCAGGAAGAGCATGTTTCCCCAGATCCCAGACAGCAGGAAGAGCCTATGTCCCCTGACCCCAACCAGCAGGAAGAGCTTGTATCCCCTGACCCCAGCCAGCAGGTGGAGCCTGTTTCCTGGCCACCCAGCCAGCCGGATGAACCTGCAACACCAAAACAAGGGTCAGGAACACACAGCACTGTCGAGGACAGTGTGCATGACACACTGACCGACACTAGCAGTGAGGATGTTATGTTATGTTATGTTAAACCAATTGTAACGCGCACCTGATAACTGTAGGCTGATGGATGCAGACTCACAAACAGGGACAGGACAAAAAACAATCACAGATAAGATGAAATAGCAAATGAACCCAAGATTTTAAGCAAAAAGCAATGTCTTCAACAGTTTCTTGAAGTGTTCTGTTGATGCCATTGTTCGGAGGGTTGGCGACAAGGCATTCCATACAATGGGAGCCGCTACTTGAAACAAGCCCATTCTTGCTTTGTTAGAATTACTCCGAGGGACTCTAAGAGTATTAGTGTGATCAGATCTTAAAGTCCTCACATTGGGCCTCATTATGAGTCTGGCGGTAACCGTGCCTGGAATTCCATCAGGTTACCGCCGGACTTGTATTACCATTCCACCTCCGTGATTCCTGGAATTACCGAAGCATTACGACCCCGGTGACACGTGAATTCCGGAGGCGGAATTCGGTAAATCCCCATTCCCATTGAGTCGCATAGGACTCAATGGGAATGGAGAAGTGGAAACACCGGCATCATCTCGTGATGGTGCCGGTGTTTCCACTCCTGCCTGCAGGCGGGTGGTGTTAAACCCGCCAGGTCAGACCTGGCGGGAATGACACCCCCTGCCTGCAGTACTCGAGATCACCCGGTCCGGAAACAACGGTGGCGACAGGTTTACCGCCACTGTTATTTCCAGACCGGGTGACTCATAATGAGGCCCATTGTCTTTTAGAACAATTACCTCCTTCAGATACAAAGGCATTTGACCCATAATGCATTTGTGTGTGATAAGAAGGAGCCTAAACAGGACTCTTGCTGCAATCGACAGCCAATGAAGGCTCATACGAGCCTCAGAGACATGGTCCCTTTTACCTAAGCCCTTTACCACTCTTACCACTCCATTCTGAATCACTTGGAGACATTGAATCTCTACTTTCGGAATACCTACTAGGAGACTGCAGCCATAATCCAATTTTGACCCAATAATGGCTCTAGCCAGAGTTTCTGCATTTTTCTCCAAGATCAACGGTCGAAGGTGGTGAAAGAGTTTGATAAAATAGGATGAAGATGATACGAAATTGTTCACTTGGGCCTTTATATTCATGTGTTTATCCAGATAAACGCCCAAGGTCTTAACCCTGGGTAGAACCTGGATAACAGAGTTATCCAATGCGAAGCACTTAAAATTGGCATCCAATTTTTCTAATTTACCAGGGGAGCCTACCAGCACAAGCTCCGTTTTAGCGCTATTCAGTGCAAGCTCATTGTATACCATCCAATCCTGAATTTTCAGGTGTATATTGTTGATAAGGGCTTCATCTTCTTGATATGATCCCGAAATAGGTACGGCGCATTGTGTGTCATCTGTGTAATTCGCAAATATGATCCCCTCTTCTTCCAGCATCTGGAAAAAGAGGATCATGAAGATGTTATAAAAACATGGTGACACACAAGCTCCTTGGGGAACTCCATACAGTAGGAGCATGGGATCAGCTTCTGCTGATTCACTAGCCACTCTGATCTGTCTGCCCTTCAAAAAAGATTAAATCCATTGGATGGCCGCTTCAGAAAATGAAGCATTTACTTTTAACCTGGTGGACAAGATGGAATGGTCCACCATGTCAAAAGCCACGGAAAGATCTAAAATCCTCAAAAGGGAGATCTTGCCCTTCTCCATCTCTTGAGTAAAATGGGATGTAAGGGCAAGAAGGGCAGTCTCGGTGCCATGGTTAGCCCGGAAACCGGATTGGTATTTATGCAGGATTTCATTTTGTTCCAAGAATACCACGATTTGATTGTTAGAAACACTATCCAAAATCTTCAAGAGGAACGCAATATTCGTGATTGGTCTGTAATTGGAGGATGTTAAAGAGCACAGATTCAGCTTTTTCAAGAGAGGCGTAATTCACGCCTTTTTTAGATTGTCAGGCACCAAATTGGTCTGAAAAGAGGTATTCACAAATTTAGTGAGTGCCGGGATAGGCGTAGGTAGACATTCCTTAATTATAATTGCGGAACAAAGGTCGCCTTTGCAACTTGTGCTTTTAAGTTTTACTGATGGTCTTTGCCAGCTCTTCCTCAGAAATAGGACTAAAAATCTTTTACCGCCACACCATGAGTTTTTTCTGTCTGACCTAATAGATTCAAAGCCAATTTTTTAGTCCCAATGGATTCTTTAATTTTTTCTAATTTAAGGGACATAGCTGATTGAATTTCAGTGCACCATTCTTTCTTTTTCTCAATCAGGGCTTGAGTAGGACCTGACATATGTGATTGTTGCTTGTTCTTTCAACACGTTAAATAGATCTTTACAGTTAGATTTTGCATTTGTAATTCTTACATTAAGTGCCTCTTTTTTTGCTATTATCACCGCTTTTTTGAAAGCGGCAGCAGAGGTTTTATAAGCTTCTAGGTGGGTGGGTGATTTATCCAATCGCCATAGATGGTAAAGTTTATTTTTCCTGGATTTCATGTCTGCCAATTCATTAGAAAACCAGTCATTTTTGTGTTCAATATTTTTCAATTTAGTTTAAGATGGGGCCAACCTTTCTGTAACACTCTGCATAGACTTTATCATTCTGCCACACATGTGTGTAGCATTAGTGAGAGATCCTATCTCTAATGCAAGTTCATGCGCCCAAGGACTTAAAGCATCTTCATTCAGGTGTTTACAATTTCTACTGCTTACGTATTGTTTAGGGTGAAATGTTTTTTTTATTGAAGGTTCCTAATTGAGAGTGAAAACAAATACTAACATGATCTGACCATGGGCACGGCTGCACATCTGTCTCACTCAGCTGAACATTAAAGGAGGCAACCCAATCTAGCGTATGTCCCTTAGAATGAGTAGCTGTTCTCACATGGTGGTAAAAACCTAGGGCATCAAGCGTATTTTTCATTATCTTTGCAGTAGGGTCAAGCTCATTGCCTAACCAAAGTTTAAAATCTCCCAACAAAGTCAATTTGGTATTGGGTTTCAACAATGAAAGAATCGAACGGTTAAGAAGAGTGGGGAAAGAAGTGTCCTTCGAGGGTGCCCTATAAAGCAGGAGGATATTCAAGGTCACTTCAGCAGTAATGGCTATTTTCATAGCAATAATCTCTGATCCAGGAATTGTATCCGTTTTTAATTCCCAGGTTTTCAGGCTAGATCACATAATGAATATTACCCCTCCACCCTTACTCTGAACTCTATCCTGCCTGATCATATGATAACCAACAGGAATAGCCAAAGACAGTGTGGGATCTTCCGCTTCATAGCTCCATGTCTCCGTGAGCACGCAGATATCGAGATCAAGATCTTCAATGATGGAGGCCACTTCAGTGGCATGTTTCAGCAAAGATCTCGTATTGAGCAATACAAATTTAAGTTTACTTTGGACAGAAATGGAGACAACATTATTCTCATAGGTGGGTTCTCCCCCCCCCCCCCGTGATTTCCATTAGGAACTAGATTCCCCCCTGAAGCATCACATTTGTCAGGTAAGGAACATGTCATTTTCGGGGTGTTTTGATCCATCAGAAATTGGGGAAGATCCTCATAACAGGCCTGCTCAGATGACATTGCCTGTATAAGCGGTCCATTTTCACACTCTTGCACTACTAAGGAAATGGCATCAGGCGTAAATGCTTATTTTCTTGTCGAGAGACAGAATTCTCTACAGTGGTCTGACTTAAAAAAATATTCATCAGGGAAGGATGAGAAGAAGAGCAAGTGTCAATGGTCTCCATTTGTGTGGCCCGGGATTCCTTGTGAGATAAAGTAATATCTACATTGGCGAGGCTGTGCCTATCTATCTTTTCCCTGCTGGACTTAGAGCATGCAATACCTCATTAATCCCCATTACTTAGACTTACTGTGCCCCAGAAAAACAAAGAGCACAACTGCCGTGGTAAAGACTACAAGGAGGGAGGGACTTTAGAGGTCTAGGGGATTAAATGCTGTATGGAAACATTTCTCATAACACAATACAAGTAAACAAGAAGTGAAAGAGGGATAGCAGAGCAGAGCACTCACCGGAGCGAAACCAGAGTAAACCGGCCCCTATGCGCCAGCGCTTATGCACCTGACGTGTAAATTAGTACTAACGCGAAACTACCAGAATTCTAGGTAATGTAGTTCGCGAGCAGAAAACACATGCGGACGACTAGAAAAGCAAAACACTTCTAACAGACTTCAGATACAACGCATTATAACACACAGCGTGCGTTATAAAAGTATTACTAATGGTCTAAAGGACCTAATATAAGTATTTCAGAGAATGCTAAAAAGCAATACTAAACTTGCTAAAAATCCAATTAAAATCTAATGTTAAAAATATATGGTAGCAGCGTTCTATTCTCTACACGAACACAAAATAATCAAGATGAAAGGCAGCCGAGCACCTCTTAAATACCGGAGTAAACCGGCCCCTATGCACCAGCACTTACGCGCCTGACGTGTAAATTAGTACTAACGTGAAACTAACAGGCCAAACATCTGCTCAATGGTGCAGCGAGTGCATACATGTGCACGGTTGTAGGCCTGTTTGTGCCTGTTGTGTGGTTGTCTGATAGGGCTCTAGAGCCATGCCTTCAGGGGATCACTGGCATCACCTGCATGGGAGCAAACGAAAGGATACTTGTGATTTATTTGGTCATTCCATGTTGGCACAGACTGTACACCGTACATTTGAAAAGTCAATTTAGCACAGGGATTCATGCTTGTACATGGCATGTGTCATTGGCTATGAACCCGGTAGGTGAACTTAGGGCTGATCCATGGGTGGGGGATGGGTGCAGTTGCTGTCACATAGCCCATCAACTGTGAACGTGCACTCTCACAAATTAAGTACATCTAACAACAATAGACTCAGTTCTCATTAATGTGTTACCAATGGAAATGAACTGTGCCTATACAGTGGCAAAGTACTTGGTTGAGGCCGGCACTTCTCAATCATGTATTGGTGGGAGTCACGATTTGTGGCATTTTGGAATTTCAAACTTCACCCATTCAACTTGAAGGTGTCCCTTAAGGTGACATGACATTTGTACTGACCTGCGGTGTGCATGTGGACTGTGAGTGCAGTCACTATTACTTTCAGTGTGACAGACGATTCTCTCTCTGGCTTAGCAAATTGACTTGTGCATTCCTTTACTGTGTTCATGTATTTCATGCAGTGTCTCTACAGAGTGGTGCATTGTGGTACATGTGGTTTCTGTTTTGTGATGATCATAATACATGTGCTGATGTGAGCACTGTGTCTGTTAAATGTGTGGAGACACGGCTCTGAAGGCTTTGCACTTCGGCATGCATTCTCTGTGTTGCACATCCTGGTACATCTACATGAGTCATAGTTCAAGGTACCCAGTACGCTGTGTCTGGTCTTGTCCCATTCAATGTGTGAGGTTTGGTGTTGTGCAGGTTGGGAATTATGGGGGTGCTAGGTGTTCCTTATCTACCTTAGGCTTCTTTTGGCCTATACAGTCTATGTGCATGTCAATGGATACTTGGTAATGGTTAGGGGAATTTGCAGGTGTGATGATGGATTCATGCATGCAGTGTGCACATCTGCTCTTCATGCATGCCATGCTATGCTATGTCTGGAAACCCCTCATGCCCTGTGGTATGACTCACCAAGCAGACAGATTGCCTATGCTGTTAACTGCACCCCCCCCCCCCAAAAATGCAACACCCCTCATGGCCCTGTGATAGACTCACCCAGCAGACAGGTTGCCTATGCTGTTAACTGCCCCCCCAAATTCAACACCCCTCATGGTCCTGTGGTTAGACACACCCAGCAGACAGGTTGCATATGCTGTTAACTGCCCCCCAATTCAACACCACTCATGGTCCTGTGGCTAGACTCACCTAGCAGACAGGTTGCATATGCTGTTAACTGCCCCCCAATTCAATACCCCTCTTGCCTGTGGTTAGACGCACCCAACAGCCAGGTATGTTGTCCAGTGTGTCATGCCACGTAGCAGGACAGCGTGGTGTTGCGCAGCACCATGGAGTCATGTGTGGAGCCTGGGAATCTTGCACAACAATGTGTGATTATTTTGCAGGCATCACACATCATCTGTACATTGAGGGGATGGTACAGCTTCCTATTGCGGTATACTACCTTCACACCATGCCGGACCACTATCTCCACATGTGTACACTCGAGCACACCGATTACGCATGGGATGCTATTTTGGGTGCATTCACCTCCTCCACAGTCCCTAGTAAGTTGATGTGGTTGTGTACGTGGGACAGGAGTGCATCTAGAACCATGGTGAGCACAAGGCAGAAACAAGGTTGGGAGATTCCATACACTGACCCAATGTGTGCGGATAAGTGCCTGTGGCAAGGAAGTATAGCACTCACACTACCTTCAACAAGGGGCGTGTCTGTCTGGATATTGATTAGGCTCACTAGGTCTTCAGGTATGAGGTCAACTATAGTGGTGATGGTGTTCCTGTCCAGCCAGTACAGGGTGTGGATCTGCGTGGGGGTGTGATTGAATGGGGTGGCCCTAAGGTGAGGGATTGATGGCTGCCTGCGGGGTACAACCGCCTGCACATTGGGTAACTGCTGGCCCATAATGCCCCCCCTTCTCCTCCTGCACCTCCACTGCATCCTCTGGCTCACTGCCTCCTCAATGAGTAGCTGTGCAGGCATGTCCTCTAGCTCCTGTACTGCTAGTGCTAATGGTAGCATAGTGGATTTGGAAGGGGTGTGGTGTGGGGGAGTGGTCCTTTTGTGCTGGGCCACAATCTATTTTCTCCACCTGTGCTGATTGTGTGCACCTGTGACAGATTTCTACTCACCAGAATCCTATTAACGCTTGGTCCACGATGCCAGTGTTTCTGGCATCATTGTATCCGTTATTACCAGCATGTCCATGCCGGTGGTTGCATGTGCGTTCACCTCTTGATGTGGACTTACTTGCGGCATGCTGGTGTTACTGGCAAAGCTGCCACGTGTGAGCGCTTATACTGGCAATGGTGTGGCTGGCCACTGTGGGTCCCTGATGATGCCGCTGACACTGACATCGCGACTCAGGACTACTCCGGTCCGGTAAAGGATGCCGGTACGGTAATACCGGCATCCATTCTTCTGGACTGGCGTACTTGGATTGAGGCCCATTGTTCTTGAGCTATCCTTCTTCCCCTAGAAGGATGTAGAGCAATGGAGGTAGAAGCATGGACAAGTTCTTATTATGTTGGATATGTCAATTATCAAAGAGGTCAATGTGGATCTGGAGAACAGAAGTATTGCTGTGGACACAGGGTTCAAGCAGGGAGAATGGGAGCCAGCACCCTATTGCAGTGCTGAGTATTCTTCTGTGCCAGTAGAATTGTCAGGGGAAGAGATAACAGGAGTAGGAGACAAAGGGGAATGAAAATCATATGTTGAGCAGGGAGAGCAGATTATAGCAGCCCCACTTCCTGCTCCAATAGCACCAACAGAGAGTATGCAATGGAATCATAGGACACGCCATGTACTTCCATGGCCATAGTAAGTAACAGGGGGGAGATGGGGAATCCCCAGTAAAAGCAGGTGCAACTCAGTTTCCGTTGCTCCAGAATGGTCTGGTTAAGGTGTATTATGTCCCGTGGTCACACATGTACCGGAATAATTTGATGAAGACACTTTCTACACTCACTGCAGTGGCATGGAAGTGGATTTATCCATTAGAGAAACACGCTACCAGTGTCATGTTCGCCATAGGGGATGTGAAAATCTTATTCACAGTCCTAATGGGGGAACAGTCAGACAAGCTTTGGAGGAGAGCAGAGTATCCAGGAGTTCAGTTGGAGAAGCTTTTAATAATTGCAGGGAACAGGTATGGGAGACCCTGCAGATTACGTATTATGATACACCGGATATACATTCGGTGTATATAGAATGTTTATACGGATATGCATTCTATTTGAGCAAAAACGATGAAGTTGGATGAGAATCCTGCTGCACACATCCAGTTAATTCAGGAGATGTGGAGGGCAGAGATGGGAGAAGTGTGGAATAAGAATGTGCCGATAAATAACCACATGCTCAGATGATCTATAGCATGATCTATATAAAGGGGTAAGGATGGAGGCCAAGAGTTCGCCAGAAATTCAAGCACGCATTGGTCATTTTTGTAAAAGAAAGGAAGAGAAGAAAAAGGAGAGTAAAGAACAAGCACAGCAGGCAGATTCCACACGTGTTCAGAAAATGTTAGCAAATATCTGGAAGGGGCAGTGATAACCAGCTCCATCAAGGGACATCAGAGATAATTGGGACAAGAGGCACATGGTGAATCGGATATGACACAAGGTTGAATGGACGGGTATGCTCCTGGTCCAAGGCAAATGAGAGGGTATCGGAGGGGTAGGGGAGGATTTTCACAAGGAAGTGGGTCATTTGGAAGGTTCAGAGGAATGGGGCCTAGTTTAACAGGCCAAAGGAAATACCAATGGAGGACTGTATGGGATTCAGTGTTGGCCGTGTGGAAGGATGGGACTTTTGTCATGAGATTGTTGGAGCAGACCACAGTGTTTTGACGTAGGAGCTCAGCTAATGCAAATCCTGACCATGCCACTTATAGCAGGTTCTGTGCAATCACTGGAGGTGTGGGTTAAACAGAACCCAGCGACTGGGACTGCACAGACCTTTGTGATTCAACCAACCATGTCAGCACAGGCACTGGTACAGTTAAGGGAGAAATATGCTTTACCCCAAGGAACGGTAACTCATTACACTGTAGCAAGTGTTTTTGGAGGGAATCCCTTGTTCACTCCATGGTGCTAATATGTACCAAGAGTAGTACAGCACACAGGGATCTCTGATGTATGTAGCCCTGTCCATTACCACTGATCTGGAAGAAGAACCCTGGATAGGTGTGCAGGTAGGTGACAAACATTTTCATTCATGATCAATACAGGGGCTACAAAATCTTGCATCAAGAAAGGTGAGTTCTCCTTGTCAGGTAAAAAGATGGCCACGCAGGGATTCTCTGGGGCTATCCTCTTGGTTCCTCATAGTGAAGATCTTCATATTAAGGTAGGTACACTAAATGTATCCGCTCCTTTGTTTTATTGCAGATACCCCAGTGAATATCATGGGCAGAGATCTCCTAAGCAACCTCCATGTGTTCATTGCTTTCACAGAGGAAGGTATAGTATGCTCTACACCGGGTTTGTATCCGGTAAGAGAAGCAGTAAGTTTGCATGCATACTGTAGTGACAGCGTTATAAGGGAAGTACCAGCACATTCAAATGTGTTTCTTTATAGGGTAATATTTTTTTTAGTTGGGTCCCAGGAATTAGCCATCAGACATGGTGGTACTGAATTAGTTAATATTTTGGCCTGTTGTGCCGCAGGCGGTAACACCAGGCACCATTGTTATGATTCTTCTAGAGGCAGTAGTTATCAAGAAGAACATGGTCGTTCTCGCAGTCACAGATGAAGAAGGCAGAGAGTGGCACACAGTTCTGCACATCGATCCGACCTTATCACTAAGGGACGTGTCCAACAAGCAATTGTTTGAAGACTCAGAAGACACAGGAGAGAAGGTTTTTCAGATTGGAGTTCCTTGCCACATAGCGATAGAGAAAGGGAAGTACCACATACCGTGTTCATCATTAGAAATGCATTGCCACATTGGAAGGAGGATTTAGGAAAAGTGTCGGACCATTAATGGACCAGCAATCCTCATGATGTGGGGCTGCTAAAGAGTGTGGGAGCAGTGTGAATAAAATTGAATCCTGGTGCGATATTATCATGGTTTAAGCAGTACCCCCATGTCTAGAGTGGCAGACGAGGGCATTTGTGAGATCATTATGGCATTGTTGAAGCAAGGAATAATACAACCTTCTGTGTCCCCATGTAACACGGGCATCTACCCTGTGAATAAGGCAAAGGGATTAATTTGCAGGAAGGTGCATGATTTGCACCTCTTCAATAATATTTTTGAGGTGGTATTTCTGGTGGTACCAAATGCATCTACCATTCTAATTAATATCCCTACTAGTTCCACCCACTTCACAGTAATTGATTTAAATAATACATTTTCCTCATTCCCCTTACACCCTGATTCTCAGTACCTCGCAACATTTACATAGTGTGGTCAGAGATTCGAGCACACAAGTTTGCCCCAGCGGTACTGTGAATCTGTGAGTGTATTCAACAGGGTGGTTCAAAGGGATTTGGGGAATTTATGTGTGCCCCATACAGTATTTCAGTATGTGGACGATTTGCTAGTCTGTAGCACTTCTGAAGAGCAATGTCAAGGTGATTCAATACCTCTCCTCCCCATGCTTGCGAAGAGGGGGTATAAAGTGGACAAAGAAAAATGTCAGTAGTACCAGACAGAGGTAATTTATTTGGGGCAAGTGATATCACCCGGAGTGAGGAAGGTAATGCCAGTGAGAGCCACTGCAGTTCAGAAGACACCTCAGCCAGTCACAATGAAACAAATGCAGCAGTTTTTGGGACTTTGTAACTATTGCAGATCTTGTATATTTGACTACTCTAGTTACGTGTGGTCCTTACTGCAGGGACTTAAGGAAGTGCAGAAGGTGAAGGGTCTGATAGAATGGTCTGAGGAAATGGTGACTTTCTTGTGGGAACACAAGGATGTGATCAGCAATGCTCTGGTCTTCGTGATCCCAAATTATAAGAAACCACTTTATTGGTTTTCTCACTCAAACGGCCATGTGATGACAGCAGTTCTGATCCAGCAACCATCGCTAGGCCATAATCCTTTAGCATACTATAGCAGACTCCTAGACCCAGTGATGCAGGGACAGTTTCCTTGTGAGCAAGATTTAGTGGCAGTGACTTTTGCAATTCAAACGTCTTCAACTATTACCATGGGTTGCCCCGTGACATTGTACATGGAGCATGTGGTCTTTGCGATCTTGGAAATGTCCAAGTCGACTTTGGTGACTCAAAGAGTTTTGGGGTATGAGGTTATTGTATCAAATGCATCAATCCATCCCATACATTGTCACCTATTCAATCCTGTGACATGTGTAGCCGAGCCAGTGAAACCTGATGACATTGTCCACGATTGTGCAACAATTGGGGGAGAAGAGGAAGAGAGTGTGAGTGTTAAGGAGGATGCTTTGTTTGGAGGTGAAGTACATTTTGTTGATGGGTCGTCGACAATCAATCAGGACACTGGTGAAAGGCATGCAGGTGCAGCCATTGTGGGCCTTGTGTATGGGGAATACAGGTTATACTGAAGAAATGGTTGCCTTCACATTACTCAGCACAAGTGGCAGAACTTGTGGCACTTACAAAGGTGCTAGAAATAAGTAAGGGGAAGGGGGGCACTATTTATTCTGAGTCTGTGTATGCAACGTCCATTGTGCATTCAGGGTTATCAAGGTGGCTGAGAAGAGGGTTTAGGAGATTTTACAAGAACCCTATCCAGCATGCTGCGTTGCTATCCAGACTAATCAAAGCGTTAACACTGTCCACAGAGGTAGGCATCATATAATGCACTGCACACACCAATCTTACTAGCTTAATAGCACTTGGAAATGATGCCACAGACAGCAAGGTAAACAAAGCCACATATTTGCCATTTTCTAGATTCTCAGAAAATGGAAACTGTTTCCCAGCAGGTACAGTTGCAGGCACCATATACTGCAGGCACATTCCTTCAAATCATAGAAATGCAATGAAAACCACCTGAAGAGGAACAGGAGCTTTGGGCAAAAAGAGGATAAGTTCTTTGGCCAATGGACTTGCTATGGAGACAGGTGCTGACAGGGAAGGTAGTAACACCGATAGAACAGCTTTTTGTGGCTCTATTGATGACAAACTGCATCAGAGCCCCAGGAGGAATGGTTTATTGTAAACCTCCAGAAATAGGTAAGTAGATGTGTAGGAACATTCATAGTTTTTAGGGAATTCAATCCTGGAAGCACCATGAGGTCAGTAAGGGGAGTTTTGCCTGGGTCATTTCAGGAACTCAATGTAGACTTAGTTGATATGCTTTTGAGATGTAATAACAACTGGTACGTTATAATCATAGTTTGTCCATTCTCCTGGTGGCTTCAGGTTGGTCCCTGCGTACTCTCTGATGCTAAGTCTGCAGCCACATTTCTGGTGAGGGAGTTATTTCCATGGTGGGGAATCTGTGAGGTCATGAAATCTGACAATGGAACCCACTTATGTAATGCCTTGTTCTCAGAAATCACTTTGCTTTTGGGAATGAAGCACATGTTGTTTTCAGTGTACCACCCACAAGCCACTGGTATAGTGAAATCATTAAACAGGGTTTTTAAGGTCTGATTTGCCAAGGTGTGTAGTGATTTAAGTAAACCATGGTTGCACTGTCTGCCTTTGGTGTTATTTTATTTGAGGAATCTGCCAGGGAAAGAGCACCAGATGAGATTGTGATGGGGTGTAGATTACACACACTGCTCTCACCTGCACGCACTGCATCATATGCACATAAGACCGCAAAGGTCCTGGGTGAAGAGTTTAGGGAATACCTTAGGGCTTTAACCAAATGTGTCAGAATTATATCTTCAAAGGATTTGTCTTCTCAACAACACCATACAGGAGCTAGCAGTAAATAATCTGACATTCTGCACAAGCATCTACTACTCCCCATGGACTGGATTCATATCCAAACCCTTGTGCAATGCTGGAATGAATTGCATTTCCAAGGGCCACAACGTGTGATTTTCACAACTCTGACGGCTATGAAGGTGTAGGGCAACAAGTGCTGGGCACAGTGTCTAGTCATTCATTCAAAAACAAAAGGATCGAATGCAAAACATTTGAGTCAAAAGGACCGGAAAAAAAGACTGAATGCCTTTTTTTATGTATTTGGGGGGTGGAGGGTTTGTATAGGTAAAATTAATGGTTTTGGGCCTAAAAACAAGGGTTTGGGGAACACACCCCAAAAAAAAAACATGATGTGTTCTTTTTTTCCGGTCCTTTTGACTCAAATGTTTTGCATTTTGATCCTTTGTATTTGATCCTTTCACCCATAACCGCTGGGCACATATCAGCAACATAGTAAGAGATACCGGTAGACCTCCCCCGGAACAGCGGTAGGAGCAGGCTCAAACTTAAGTATGCCCTAAGGATTTGCAGTTCCTTGCATTGGATATGGGCGGTACGGATAAAAAACATTTTTCAAAAAGAAGAAAAAAACTTTGGATTTAAAATGTATATTAGAATAATTTCTTATAAGTCTTTTCTTTGTTTCTTATGTCCTTATGGTCAAAGATGAGAAACAGTATGGATGTGAATGGTGTAAATGTATCTAGTCTCGTCAAATTTAAGGACACATTATTACGATCAAAAGGAAATGTTGATGCTGATCTTATGAACAATGAGAATGATGAAAATGTAGAACCAACAGTAGATACACATAGTTTTGCAACAGATAATGTATGGTATAACCACATAAGAAGAGTTGGGAGAGAGAGCTCTATAGGATTTTGCTACTTCTCTCTCATCCCCCATGCATCTGGAGTCCCTAGGATGTTTATCCCGGATGAGATAAAGTTAGCAGATGCACTGTGTATAGTGCATCTGGCTTTGTGCAGTGTCTGCGGACAGTTCCAAGGGCAATCAGTCACAGCATTCATTTTACCTGTTGATGAAGAATGTTCAGCTATAGATCGTAAAGAGCGGAAGAAGGTTTGGTGTGTGTAAAGAGTCTAATTGAGGCTATTATCATCTATAACCGATGGAAGAAAGAGGTGAAGAGTTGCAGAGCTGGAAGGATGAGGGGATTCTCAGAAGAAGGGGTGGCATGTGTAAACCAAGAATGTAGAAATGTGTGGCCAACATATTTTCTTCTCTGTGAAAAGAACAGTGAGCTAAAGACTTGGTTGAGACTCTCCCAGGGGCCATCCATCCAAGAACACGTCAATCAGCTTTGTTCGTGCTGGTACAAAGTTTACTAGACCCCCCTATGTTTTGCATACTAAGTAACTTTGGGTCTCACCCTAAGTTACCAGGGAAATCCAGACATGGACCCCTTGATCACTGCTCTTAGAGAGGCACAGCTTCACATCACTGATGATGCCCAACTAGGCTGAAACACCTGTATGGGGTTGCTGTGGTACTCTTGTTCAGAGGAGTCTTGCCTAGCATTTCAGCGCTGGACTGCCCCTGAGCAGGACAAAGACTGATATGCGGGGAAATGTCTTCTCTGTGAACAGAACAGTGAGCTAAAGACTTGGTTGAGACTCTCCCAGGGGTCATCCACCCAAGAACAAGTCAATTGGCTGTGTTTGTGCTGGTAGAGTTTCTCAGAGCCCTCCTCTGTTTTTCCTACTAAGTAACTTTGGGTCTCACCTTAAGTTACCAGGGGAATCCAGATGTGGACCTCTTGCTCACTGCTCTTAGAGAGGCACAGCTTCACCTCACTGATGATGCCCAACTAGGCTGAAACATGTGTATGGGGTTAATGTGGTACTCTTGTTCAGAGGAGAATTGCCTAGCATTTCGGGTGCTGGACTGCCCCTGGGCAGGACAAAGACTGAAATGCGGGGACATTTCTTCTCTGTGAAAAGAGCAGTGAGCTAAAGACTTGGTTGAGACTCTCTCAGGGGCCATCCACTGAAGAACAAGTTAATCGGCTTTGTTCGTGCTGGTAGAGAGTTTCCCAGACCCCCCTATGTTTTGCATTCTGAGTAACTTTGGTTCTCACCCTAAGTTACCAGGGGAATCCAGATGTGGACTCCTTGCTCACTGCTCTTAGAGAGGCACAGCTTCACCTCACTGATGATTCCCAACTAGGCTGACACACGTGTATGGGGTTGCTGTGGTAATCTTGTTCAGTGGAGAATTGCCTAGCTTTTCGGTGCTGGACTGCCCCTGGGCAGGACAAAGACTGATATGCGGGGAAATATCTTCTCTGTGAAAAGAGCAGTGAGCTAAAGACTTGGTTAAGACTCTCTGAGGGGCCATCCACCCGAGAACAAGTCAATCGGCTGTGTTCGTGCTGGTAGAGAGTTTCCCAGACCTCCCTCTGTTTTGCATACTAAGTAACTTTGGGTCTCACCATAAGTTACATGGGAAATCCATATGTGGACCTCTTTCTCACTGCTCTTAGAGAGGCGCAGTTTCACCTCACTGATGATGCCCAACTAGGCTGAAACACGTGTATGGGGTTTATGTGGTACTCTTGTTCAGAGGAGAATTGCCTAGCATTTCGGGGGCTGGACAGCCCCTGGGCAGGACAAAGACTGATATGCGGGGAAATGTCTTCTTTGTGAAAAGAGCAGTGAGCTAAAGACTTGGTTGAGACTCTCAGAGGGGCCATCCGCCCAAGAACAAGTCAATCGGCTGTGCTCGTGCTGGTAGAGAGTTTCCCAGACCCCCCTCTGTTTAACATATTTACAACATCTGACATGGATTAAGCTACCAACACTTACCCATTTTACTTTGTTTTTTAAGGGTGATGGTACAGTGCCTTTTGGCACAAAGGGAACTGCTGATGCACGCTTTGCATCGCCAACCTGGCTGGAGGTGCACCTGCACTTTTGGACATGTTTTGAACTTTCAGACCATATGCCTACAAGCAGTTTTTTTTATTTTTATTTATTTATTTTGCATTTTTAAAGCTCTCAAACAGCCTGCAGGCATCGAGTCGCTGTTACAGAAATTGTTTTTTTTTAGTTTCTTAATTGTTTTTTTGTCTTAGTTGCGTATTTATAACGTGCTTAAATACCCAGAGATCTCTAAGCGTGGACCCATCTTGCCAGTTGCCTACAGTCTGGCAAGATGTGTGCAGTTTCACCATGTTACATGTGCCTGTTCTTGTCATTCCAGAGGAACAACTAATCCTTGCCTGCCCAATACTCAATGCCGCATCTGTGCCCCCTTTTTCCCCAATACCCCTTGCATCCCCTTTATAATCACACATGGTCATCTCAATGACTATGTCTGATCACGGAAAGTAGGGACTATTACGACAGACCAAACGGTCCAACTACCTCTCGTGGCATCTTCAAAAGCTTTAATGGACATCACTGAATAGTATCAGCTGTTTATGCACACTGAGAATTTCTTTCACCCCTCCTAGGACCTGGCTTCCAATCCACAACCTAGTAAATAATGAGGGTTACAACCTTACAAAATAGGGATATCCTCGACCTCCCAACAGCTATGCAGGGAGGGGTGTGCCAGAAGATAGCGAGAATGTGCTGCATGTTTGTGGCCCCCAATGATTTGGAGAATGGTTCCATGACTCATACTGTTGCTGCCTTGCACAAGCTCACATTAATTTTGTAGAAACAAGGCAGGTATCATAAATGACCCTTGTTTGAACACTCTTTTTTCTTGGGTGCTGTCTTTGATGAGCCTAGCCATGAGAATTCTGGTGCCTATTTTTGTCTTTTTCTTAATATCTTTTGCTCTTGTACAATGCTCTTACAATGTTGTTCTGTCAAGGTACCAAAAGTGGTACTGCCCAAATTGATTGAACACCAAATTGACCTACTCAGAATTGACCAAAAGCTTTGGTTCGAATTCCTAAGGTATTTTAGTTATTTTTTATTAAATATAGATGTGGAGTGAGGTAAGGAAATAGGTCAAGTAAGGGGAAGTGTGCGGTATCCCCCACATTATTTGAAAAAGAAAATTGTCCAATATAATCCAAAGCTAGAAGCACTACTGTTTCCTATCACACGGGCACTCAGACTGAAGCTGCCTTGTGTCCTCCACCAAGTTGGGATGGTTATGTGGAGCAGGTGGTAGATTGTGGCAATGGTGGGGGACAAGTTATGTTTGTTCAACAGAGGAGTATGCCCATTTTGGGAAAAATGAAAGATGATTGTAAGGTTTTTCCCAGAGAAAATGGTTTTAAAGAACATGAATATGATTTATTAGTTAAAGTATTAACTAAAGGGGGAATGTGTGGTTGGTCAGGAAAGGTCATAGTGATGAAGAGGGGTTAACATTGTGTGTACCATATTTGTGGCTGAGTGTGTGTCAACATAGGTGAAATGTTGCAATTTTATATGCATCTAGTGTAGTTAAATGTGAATGGGATGTGTTACTTTAAGTGTTACTTTGTTTTCAAGTTGACACATATTAGATTTGCACGCACGTAACAAGATAATTGCCAAAATCGCAAAATGAAATATAAACATGATCCAGATATGGTGTGCTACAAAGTGCCTAGAAGCTGGGCGACAAGGAGTTTCAAATGAGTAGCGATGAAAAGGACATGATATGAAAAACCCACCGTAAAGAAGAGATGGTAGTTATTTAACTACGTACACACTGACATACATACACAGGGCATTTATAAATCTACATAGATAGGATTTTATATGAATGGATTAAAACTGGTTTTACAGGGTTTCAGAGGCAAGAGGAGAGGTAATGAGCAAGTACAGCCTTAGCAGATGATCAGTTAACATGTGTTTCACAGAATGCAGATGCAATCTTATATTAAGTGCATGGGAGCTTGCAGAGGGATCCAGTTTGCTTTGGACCAACAATAAACATGGGCTGAAGTGACACCCGAGGCCAGAGTGTCTGATACTCATGGGTTTTGATTGTTTTCTTAGGATGAGCCATGCATGCTGAAATGGTAGTTGTATAGATTAGAATATTCCAGATACGCCAGTAAGTTGGGGTTGGTGAGATGATTATCGTCAGTTCAAGGGGAACCTGTTTATTCTCCTTCTCATCATGTCGTTTGAAGAATTTGTGCAAACCATGTGCAATTACATTTTGGGTTAAAAGGTCTCAGGTCAGCTGGGACTTGTATGTGAATGTGTAACTGTGTGATGATGTCATGACCTACCACAGACACATCCTATAAAGGGTGTGTTGTGCACATGAGCTAAATAAGGTAGTTAAGATAACTGCAACATATGAGAATGGGAGTATTGGAGAAAGATTGGATTTCTTTTGTATAGCTCTTTTCAAATCACGTGTGGGGGTGGATTGTAATAAAATATATGGGAGTGTTTTAACTGTTGCAAAAATGTTTATAATATGACAACTTCTGTGGCTAGGAGAAACAAAGTTCTCCTAGTTCTCCCACTGTTTGACTCTACAGTGTCATCTAGTCTCTCGCCGTACGATTTTACAATAAACTTGCTTTATGTACACATATGCACTCACCTTTTAAGTGGTGGGTCTGGCTCGGGTTAAGGTGATTAGGGGCACATCCCCACATTTGCCAGCCATGAAGGGACCACAGGCTCTCCAAGATGTTGTGGGTCTCCTGTGCGCATAACTCGGCTGCAGTGCCTCTCTCTGGGGACTGTGCAGGATCAAAATGAGAGGTTTACGGGTATAACAAATAAGATCATCAAATAATTCGATGTGAAGGCATGTTGAAAAATCTTAAAGAATGAAAACAACGCATGACATAATTATGTAATTTTCTAGCATAAATAGAAATGATATCTTAAAAATATGCACTGTGCAGAATCTTCTTCAAAACATATCAATATAATTTGCTGTTTATAACCATCCATTATCATTTTCGTTATAATTTCACATTTTTTGAGTATTTAACATTCGCAAGAAAGTTTTAAAAATAAGAAACATTTAAATACTGTCTCTGATACTTATGTAACTTATATTTCTGATAACTGAGTCACACATTCTTTTATAAACGTTTTAAGAATGTCCACCGTAACAAATATGGATAACATTTTTATTTCAGCACATGCACCAGTACCAATAATCAAAATTGTCCCTTCTCAGAAAGGAGCGTCGGGGACAGAAATCACCTTCACAGGTTTCCATTCGCTACTGAATGGTGAGTAGACAACACGAAATCACAAACTGCAGTTCTGACTTACAAGGGTGATTTGGCAAAAAAAGTGTAGCTTGCATGCAGGGGACCACCAACAGCAGATCGTTGCGATTGGGTCCGCTTCATGAATGTATCCACATTTTAAAGCCATAGAATAAAATAAACATGTCAAAATTCCATTAACAAAGTGTAAAAACAAGGCACAATGCTGTATATTCCTGGCTTTACTGCTTCAGGAGATTTTGGTTACGTTTTGCAGGTGGAAAGGAGGGGGAATCTTCCCACTTGCCTGCAAAACATCTCAAAACAATTTTAAAGCAGGCAGACGCCAAAGGAATCCATAAATGAATGCTGTCTGTAAAGTATATTTGCAGGCGACATTTACTGTTTTATAAGAGGGACAGTAAAAGCGAAGAGTAAAGGTAGTTTTACTCTTCACCTCTGCACTTTGCCTTATAAATGTTGGCCATTGTACACTGGGGTGCCAACAACACGGGCCTGCTTACGTAGTTGGCCCTCTGCATCCTATCTGCATTTTATTTTGTAAACGACCACGACTGTTTTATGCAACAAGTGTAAATGTTGCCTTCCATGTATGCATGGCACACTGGATTAATACTATATTGCTATTGAAACCACCGGATGTGATGACACACAAAATGCAGGCAGATGCTATAGGAATCCATTGGTGTTATGTCAGCATGGAGGTGTCATGCAGATTGAAAAGGTAGGTGAAATGGTGTTCCTGTTCTGAGCATCCACTCCACTTGCAACATGTTTGGAAATCCTATAACCCTGCCACACCTCTTAGGCATTGGCTGTTTGTCTTGCTTTTGCTCTTTGGGAACTTAGAAAATGACCTCCACAGTGTTTATTGTTTTGTTTACAAAACACAGTACACTTTTCAACTTTAGCAAATATATTAAATTGCTTCGATCTAGAATTTATATAAACAACGCATGAGCATAATAAATAATGAGATACTTAGCTCATCTTTAACAGTGTTTTTTTTAATCAAATCTTTAAGGGAGAAGGCAGATAGAAAGTAAAGCAGCAATATTCTTGACAGATCATTGAAGTCCATCAATTGTACACTAATTCACACATTATGGCTAAAGTATATGTATTCAACAGCCAGGGGTTCTTTTTATACGCCCGTATTGCGAAGGTAAGGCGGAAAAGCAAAGTGTAACCCCTTACATTTTCACTGTAGGGCAATTTGATGGCATTTGAAGATTGAGCAGGGGCAGACAACAGATGTGTCATTTCCACCATGCATTCCTCCTTGACCTTCAAAGGCCTTCCGGTTTTACACATGAAATGTCCATGCTTGTATGAAATCAATATAAACTGCCGGGCTGAAGAACCTGCTATGAGCAGCCAAATTCCATGGGAATTCCTTGTATAATGCCAGGCCAGAGTTAAATATTTTCAAAACGGAGTGGAAGTGCAAGGTATAAATGCCTACTTCTCCTGCTCTTACTCCTTATGTTGTCACTCTGTTTTTCAAATGTGAAAATTGTTATTTATTTATTTTATTTTATTGTGCATTTCTAAGGCGCTTATTCAAAAAGTACATTGTGTTTCAAAGCGCGCGTGTGCACATGGAGTTTACAGTGGATCCCTATGGAATCTGGCAGCTACGGATACCGAGCATGCACACCGGCATGAAAATGCATGGGGGTTCAAATGATGTAGTTATTTGTATGGCAGAGAGGAAGGGAGCTGCGGAAATGCAAGTTATCTCTGCCAAACAAATGAATGAAAATGTTGTGTGGCATGAATTAAAGGTGTAAAAGCCTTATGTTAGTCTTGTACACCTTCCATTCATGTTAAGCTGGGAGCAAAATTAGCTCCATAATGTGTCCTGCTGCTGAAGGGTCCGGGTTGAGGGGTGTAATCCTGGGCACAGAGTGATGTATGTTGATGTATGTACATTTAAATAAGCAATATCACAAAGACGTGTCTTGTTTATTTTTTGATGATTACACATTCTGTTCATTTTAAGCTGGTCTGCCTTTAGATTGCACTGATAAACCTGGTCTTTGTTATGTTTCTGAGTTTTCACTGTTAAGGTATGTTTTCCTGGTCATGTGAATTGTTAATGTTGTTGGTCCAGTTGAAATAAGGTTATGGTTGTGCTCAATCTCATCTGTCCTGCACTCAGAGGAGAAGACAGTATAGGCAATATTTTCCCTCTTGAGGCTAAGTGAATAGCCACATTTGAAACAGTTTCCAGAAGGTCAGCTAGTCCTCCCGTGTATAAAGTCACCCAAGCATTGACAGATCAGTGGCTTTAAAAGCAAAGTAAGGCCGTCTTGGCGTTGCCTAGAATGTTATCTAGCCATCACTAACGCTGTTTTTCTTAATCGTAGAATCTTTTTCAGGATATGTGATATGCACTTCTTCAAGGTTATTTCTGGACCTCTGTCGGGGCATGATTGTTGGGCATTTCACCTTGGTTTGAATTGAGGGTTTATAGTGATAATATCGAAAAAATAAAGCCGAAAAGCAAAAATGTCGAAAAAAAATGTTGAATGTAAATATGTCGAAATTACATACATACAATAGGCAAAGTCATTTATTCGAGAAAAAAAAACGTCGGAAAAAAATTGCAAACGCAATGCTAAAATATCAATGTAAAATGTCCAAACAGTAACGTTGTTATGGGAGGGGGATCCCCCCAAGCTCCCCAACCCCCCAAGCATTTCACTTGAAAACACACATTTGAAAATAAGGAAATACAGAGACAATGAGCAAAGAATTCAACAAATAGTTAAACAGTTTGAACAAGAAGAAAGACACAACTACTTAGACTCAATTGCATATAATTTAAAATGTTAAAATACTCACAGATTGAAGAATCCACATTCCTCCATGGCAAATCTGACATAACCAACAATGCCAATCCCACGTGCCCAACGATTCCAAACAGTCCAAAGTAAAAAACATCCAAAATAAAAAACAAAATCCATATCCCAATCCACAAACGAAAGGTGAAATCCAGCGGAAAAAAAGCCAGAATCCATGCTCGAAAAGTTAAATCCAGCGAAGAAAAAAACCAAAATCCATATCCCAACCCACAGACGAAAAACCTGATCCAGCAACAAAAAGGGTCAAAATCCATATTCCAATCCACAATCCAAAGGAAAAATCCATATGAAAAAAAAATCCACCAGGTCCAGGAATTCCACGAAAAAAACTTCCAAAAACAAAAAATCCAAGAACCTGCAGCGAGGAGACCCGACCGGAACGAAAGCGCGTAAGAAATGGACTTTAAAAATGGCGCTTACGTCAACGTAACGCTGACGTACAGTTACGTCAAAAACGTAAGAAATAACAATAATAAAAACATTGCAATTTGTTATACAATGGGACCATCTGGTGGTGAAAATAGATATAAATTAATCCAAGTTAAAACTCACAAATACAAATATTATTATTTAATAAAATATTTATAAATTATATTATTTAATACAAATGTTAATTAATAAAATATGTATATAACCAAAGTCACAATTTAATAAAGTATATAATGGACAACTGTTACTTTATAATATGCTATATACTAGTTTTACTGTTTAAGCAAATATATACTATACTACAAAACTTACCTTGTATGTAGAATTATTTCGAAAAAATGCAAATTGTTTATTCAACATTATTATTTACGAAATAATATTTTCGACATTTTGACTTTCAAAATTATTACATTCGAAAATATAACTGGATACCGAATTGGATATGGTGCACGACCAGAAGGAAGAAAAGAATCTAAAGTGCCACTATGATGTTTAGCTGCTGTATTTGTTTGGTCACAAGAAGCTGCTCACCACCCTTAGAAGCATGTATAGGTGTGGATTGCACACTACAATCGTGAGAGTACAAATGCAATGGCCGTGATTGTTCTGCATGCCATGTTGTATCCGATCATTCATAAATGGAGGCAAAAGTGCCTTATCAATCATTTGACTTGTGTGTCCAGGGATCAGAGGTCTTTATAGGATTCCCAAAGATGTTGACCATTTTGTAGGTCTGAGAGTAGTATTCCATATCTTCGGGTCAAGGAATGTTGTTGAGTGGGTTGTTTTAGTTAGGCAACTCTTGATTTTACAATGTTAGTTTGAGCTTTACAGGGTAATTCATAGAAATTCGCACAAAAATTGCGCACGCGGCTGGCGCACAGTGTCCCCGTGCGATACACTGCGCCAGCCGCGTGCAAAAAAATCCTTTTCATCGCACAGCGTATTCATGGATTTTCGCCTCCGAAACCAGCCGTGGCGCAGAGTGGCGCAGCGACCCTGCAGCAGCGCCAGTTACGCCCCCAAGAACGCCCTCGCGCAAGGAAAAGCCTTCAAAATCCCCAAATCATCGCAAAGGGCTGCGCTAACCCTGGACCAGTTTACAGGGCTGGCAAACAGCAAACGCCAAGCGGGGAACGTGTATTTCAGTGGTTCGAAGGGAAGTCCCACACGCGATTGTCCTGGGTACGTGTACATCAGGGGTGCGTGGGAAGTAACACACGCGATTCCATCAGGGACGTGTATTCCAGGGGTGTGCGTGAAGTATCACACGCAAAAACAGCAGGGTACGTGTATTCCAGGGGTGCGCGGGAAGTATCACACGCAAAAGCAGCAGGGTACGTGTGTTTCAGGGGTGCGTGGGAAGTATCACACGCAAAAGCAGCAGGGTACGTGTATTTCAGGGGTGCGCGGGAAGTATCACACGCGATTCCATCAGGGTACGTGTATTCCAGGGGTGTGCGGGGAGCACCACACGTGAATTGCACGTGTGGGTCCTCCCAGGTGTTCCCTCTACACCCTCCACGGCCCCTGCAGGTGGCCCCCAGCCACCAGGGGCAGCCTCCACCAGGCCCCCACTCATGTCTACCATCACCCCCAGCCCCCAGCAGTGCAGGGGCAGCCTCCACCAGGCCCCCACTCATGTCTCCCATCACCCCCACCCCCCAGCAGTGCAGGGGTAGCCTCCACCAGGCCCCCACTCATGTCCCCTATCACCCCCACCCCCCAGCAGTGCAGGGGCAGCCTCCACCAGGCCCCCACTCATGTCTACCATCACCCCCACCCCCCAGCAGTACAGGGGCAGCCTCCACCAGGCCCCCACACATGTCCCCTATCACCCCCACCCCCCAGCCACCAGGGACAGCCTCCACCAGGCCCCCACTCATGTCTCCCATCACCCCCACCCCCCAGCAGTGCAGGGGCAGCCTCCACCAGGCCCCCACTCATGTCTCCCACCAGCCCCACCCGCCAGCCACCAGGGGCACCCTCCACCAGGCCCCCACTCATGTCTACCATCACCCCCATCTCCCAGCAGTGGAGGGGCAGCCTCCGCCAGGCCCCCACTCATGTCTCCCACCACCCCCACCCCCCAGCCACTAAGGGCACCCTCCACCAGGCCCCCACTCATGTCTACCACCACCCCCACCCCCCAGCAGTACAGGGGCAGCCTCCACCAGGCCCCCACTCATGTCCCCTATCACCCCCACCCCCCAGCAGTGCAGGGGCAGCCTCCACCAGGCCCCCACTCATGTCCCCTATCACCCCCACCCCCCAGCAGTGCAGGGGCAGCCTCCACCAGGCCCCCACTCCTGTCTCCCATCACCCCTACCCCCCAGCCACCAGGGGCAGCTTCCACCAGGCCCCCACTCATGTCTCCCATCACCCCCACCCCCCAGCAGTGCAGGGGCAGCCTCCACCAGGCCCCCACTCATGTCTCCCACCACCCCCACCCACCAGCCACCAGGGGCACTCTCCACCAGGCCCCCACTCATGTCTACCATCACCCCCACCCCCCAGCAGTGCAGGGGCAGCCTCCACCAGGCCCCCACTCATGTCTCCCACCACCCCCATCCCCCAGCCACCAGGGGCACCCTCCACCAGGCCCCCACTCATGTCTACCATCACCCCCACCCCCCAGCAGTGCAGGGGCAGCCTCCACCAGGCCCCCACTCATGTCCCCTATCACCCCCACCCCCCAGCAGTGCAGGGGCAGCCTCCACCAGGCCCCCACTCATGTTTCCCACCACCCCCACCCCCAGCAGTGCAGGGGCAGCCTCCACCAGGCCCCCACTCATGTCCCCTATCACCCCCACCCCCCAGCAGTGCAGGGGCAGCCTCCACCAGGCCCCCACTCATGTCCCCTATCACCCCCACCCCCCAGCAGTGCAGGGGCAGCCTCCACCAGGCCCCCACTCATGTCTCCCTGCACCCCCACCCCCCAGCCACCAGGGGCACCCTCCACCAGGCCCCCACTCATGTCTACCATCACCCCCACCCCCCAGCCACCAGGGGCACCCTCCACCAGGCCCCCACTCATGTCTACCATCACCCCCACCCCCCAGCCACCAGGGGCACACTCCACCAGGCCCCCACTCATGTCTCCCACCACCCCCACCCCCCAGCCACCAGGGGCACCCTCCACCAGGCCCCCACTCCTGTCTCCCATCACCCCTACCCCCCAGCCACAAGGGGCAGCCTCCACCAGGCCCCCACTCATGTCTCCCACCACCCCCACCCCCAGACACCAGGGGCACCCTCCACCAGGCCCCCACTCATGTCTACCATCACCCCCACACCCAGCAGTGCAGGGGCAGCCTCCACCAGGCCCCCACTCATGTCTCCCACCACCCCCATCCCCCAGCCACCAGGGGCACGCTCCACCAGGCCCCCACTCATGTCTACCATCACCCCCACCCCCCAGCAGTGCAGGGGCAGCCTCCACCAGGCCCCCACTCATGTCTCCCACACCCCCACACAGTGCAGGGGCAGCCTCCACCAGGCCCCCACTCATGTCTCCTATCACCCACACCCCCCAGCAGTGCAGGGGCAGCCTCCACCAGGCCCCCACTCATGTCCCCTATTACCCCCACCCCCCAGCAGTGCAAGGGCAGCCTCCACCAGGCCCCCACTCATGTCTCCCATCACCCCCACCCCCCAGCATCCAGGGGCAGCCTCCACCAGGCCCCCACTCATGTCTCCCTGCACCCCCACCCCCCAGCCACCAGGGGCAGCCTCCACCAGGCCCCCACTCATGTTTACCATCACCCAGACCCCCCAGCAGTGCAGGGGCAGCCTCCAAAAGGCCCCCACTCATGTCTACCATCACCCCCACCCCCCAGCAGTGCAGGGGCAGCCTCCACCAGGCCCCCACTCATGTCTCCCATCACCCCCACCCCCCAGCCACCAGGGGCACCCTCCACCAGGCCCCCACTCATGTATACCATCACCCCCACCCCCCAGCCACCAGGGGAACCCTCCACCAGGCCCCCACTCATGTCTACCATCACCCCCACCCCCCAGCATTGCAGGGGCAGCCTCCACCAGGCCCCCACTCATGTCTCCCACCACCCCCACCCCCCAGCCACCAGGGGCACCGTCCACCAGGTCCCCACTCATGTCTACCACCACCCCCACCCCCCAGCCACCAGGCGCACACTCCACCAGGCCCCCACTCATGTCTATCATCACCCCCAACCCCCAGCCACCAGGGGCACCCTCCACCAGGCCCCCACTCATGTCTACCACCACCCCCACCCCCCAGCCACCAGGCGCACCCTCCACCAGGCCCCCACTCATGTCTACCATCACCCCCACCCCCCAGCCACCAGGGGCACCCTCCACCAGGCCCCCACTCATGTCTACCACCACCCCACCCCCCAGCAGTGCAGGGGCACACTCCACCAGGCCCCCACTCATGTCTACCACCACCCCCACCCCCCAGCCACCAGGGGCACCCTCCACCAGGCCCCCACTCATGTCTACCATCACCCCCACGCCCCAGCCACCAGGGGCACCCTCCACCAGGCCCCCACTCATGTCTACCACCACCCCCACCCCCCAGCAGTGCAGGGGCACCTTCCACCAGGACCCCACTCATGTCTACCATCACCCCCACCCCCCAGCCACCAGGGGCACCCTCCACCAGGCCCCCACTCATGTCTACCACCACCCCCACCCCGCAGCAGTGCAGGGGCACCCTCCACCAGGACCCCACTCATGTCTACCACCACCTCCACCCCCCAGCATCCAGGGGCACCCTCCATCAGGCCCCCACTCATGTCTACCATCACCCCCACCCCCCAGCATTGCAGGGGCAGCCTCCACCAGGCCCCCACTCATTTCTCCCACCACCCCCACCCCCCAGCCACCAGGGGCACCGTCCACCAGGTCCCCACTCATGTCTACCACCACCCCCACCCCCCAGCCACCAGGCGCACACTCCACCAGGCCCCCACTCATGTCTATCATCACCCCCAACCCCCAGCCACCAGGGGCACCCTCCACCAGGCCCCCACTCATGTCTACCACCACCCCCACCCCCCAGCCACCAGGTGCACCCTCCACCAGGCCCCCACTCATGTCTACCATCACCCCCACCCCCCAGCCACCAGGGGCACCCTCCACCAGGCCCCCACTCATGTCTACCACCACCCCACCCCCCAGCAGTGCAGGGGCACACTCCACCAGGCCCCCACTCATGTCTACCACCACCCCCACCCCCCAGCCACCAGGGGCACCCTCCACCAGGCCCCCACTCATGTCTACCATCACCCCCACGCCCCAGCCACCAGGGGCACCCTCCACCAGGCCCCCACTCATGTCTACCACCACCCCCACCCCCCAGCAGTGCAGGGGCACCTTCCACCAGGACCCCACTCATGTCTACCATCACCCCCACCCCCCAGCCACCAGGGGCACCCTCCACCAGGCCCCCACTCATGTCTACCACCACCCCCACCCCCCAGCAGTGCAGGGGCACCCTCCACCAGGACCCCACTCATGTCTACCACCACCTCCACCCCCCAGCATCCAGGGGCACCCTCCATCAGGCCCCCACTCATGTCTACCATCACCCCCACCCCCCAGCCACCAGGGGCACCCTCCACCAGGCCCCCACTCATGTCTACCATCACCCCCACCCCCCAGCCACCAGGGGCACCCTACACCAGGCCCCCACTCATGTCTACCATCACCCCCACCCCCCAGCCACCAGGGGCACACTCCACCAGGCCCCCACTCATGTCTCCCACCACCCCCACCCCCCAGCCACCAGGGGCGCCCTCCACCAGGCCCCCACTCATGTCTACCATCACCTCCACCCCCCAGCAGTGCAGGGGCAGCCTCCACTAGGCCCCCACTCATGTCTCCCACCACCCCCACCCCCCAGCCACCAGGGGCAGCCTCCACCAGGCCCCCACTCATGTCCCCCAGCCAACATGTCACCACAATCTAGATCCCTGGCACTTATGGTCAGCCTCCAAATGCCAAACACCCACCTGAGTATTGCATCCACCCACTTAGAAATGGCAAAAACAGGATATAACCCCAATTGCAAGTTTTGAAATGAACACATGTCCCTCACATACCCCCAATGGGTGTCAGTGAATGTCAAACCCATATCATGATATGCATGAAACCAATGAGATGATACTACACATTGAAGTTTGAAGAAAAAATATGTATTAAACGCAACATAAATTGAATAAAAAATAAACAAACAAAAATGGAAATTAAAAAAAAAAAAAAACAGCAGGTACGTGAAATAATGCAAAACCACAAATCATAATGCAAACGAAAGGTGTCCAAAGTCACAGTCCACAAAAGTAAATCCAAGGGAAAATTAAAATCGAAAACCATTGCTCCATGGGGAAATCATTAAAAAAAATGAAAATCCAAAAGTCAACTATATACAGAGAAACAATCCAGGGTCCATGATCCCAACCGAAGAAATGAAACCTATCTAATAACACTACCTAAAAAAAAAAATATATACAAAATAGTGGCCCATTATCCAAAAGGTCCAAAAAAAAATGCTAAACCAAAGGAAACCTAACACTAACTACAGAACTATTTACAAGGGCAGCGTGCTAGTCCGACGGCTCACTTCGGGATGTTCCGGGCCAGGGCATCATCGAACTCCTGCTCAATGTCCCGGAAGTGCTCCTCCTCCGTGGCCCCGAGGTTCCGCAGGGCCGACCACATGTTCCCCCCAAACTCCCTGCGGATTGCCTCGAGGCACTCGGCTTGCCTCAGGGACCTCCGCATGGAGTTCTCTGCCCTGATCATCGTGAGCCGTGCCTCTTCCGCCCGCTGCCGCTCCGCATCTATGGCGTGGCCCAACCGCTGCCACACCGAAGACACTTCCCGTCCTGGGTCCTCCTGCCCTCCGGCCGATGCCTGCCCCTCCGATGTGAAAGGCCCCGAGCCATCATGGCTCCCATCACGTTGCTGCTGCGCCTCTGCCCGTGCACTGCCTCCTGCTGCCTGCACATCCTCCGCTGGCTGGGGTGCAGTCGTTGATGTGGCCACCCCTGCTGGACATCCGACTCCCGACAGTGGCAGGGATGTCTCCTCCACCAGCCTTGCCGCACCGTCAGAGGCAGCTCCACAGGGCACCCAGGTGACTGATGGGTGGGAAGATGGCACGGAGGACGACTGGCGCATAGGGGGTTCAGTTGAGGAGGGTGTCTGAGCAAGCCCCATCAAACGGAGGAATCCGGCCTGGGTGACCTGTCCCAGTAGGCCGACGCGGTCAACGAGCCATTCGAGATGACGTGGAGTCTCCTCATGAAATGACTGCAGGTCACCTCGTATGGCCCGTTGACGCAACACCACACCAGTCAGGACAGGCTCAACCCGGACCCGGATAGCCACGTCCGCAGGCAGAGGAAGGCCAGTTGTCGTGAGCTCATCCCCTGCCTGAAAACGGTCTGGACGTAGGCATCCCTGCTGGTGCAAGATGATGCAGTGACAGGAACAGGGACAGGATTGCACACAGGCACCTCCATGGAGACCTGTGCTGCCTCCTGTCCCTGGTCCTGCACTGCACCACTAGCACCAGTGGAATCCCCACCTCCAGACCCCGTCTCTTTTGCTTGCACGGCCTCCTCCTCCACCAAACCCCCCACCAACCTGGATGACTCTGTGCCATCTTCCCCCGTTGGGCCCTGTGGGGTCCCAGCTGCCCCTTCTGCTGCCGAGGAGTCCAACTCCGACCTCCGCCTCTTGGACCTCCCCCGGCAGCTGCGGCCTGGGACACGGCACCGGACTCCTCACTCCCTGACGAGATCACAACCTGGGAGGGGAGCCGGGCCTTGCGTCTCCGGCTGGCGGTGCGATCCCCGCCACTGTGCTCCACAGCACCTTCTCCGCCCTCTTCATCAGTTGACGCTGCAGACAGGGAGAAATAAAACACAGGCATCAGGGCACTGTACAATGGACACATACACACATGACAGTTGCACATGAGTGGCATTGGCAAACCTCAGACATGGCATCACAATTGGCAACACACATGTCATTTCTACATGCACACATGAGCCATACCACAGCCACATCGCAACTGCCAGCACCATCCATACACATACAACAGCATGAGCAGGCAAAGGTGAGCCAGACATCACATGCAACACAGGGAGTGCACTACACATGCACGCACACCACCACACTTGCATGCATGTGTACACCTCAGCCAACTGTCGCAGTGTTCCGATGGGCATCCATGTCACATCTGCCAATCAGGCTTCCACATCCCGCTGTCACATGCATCCATGTTGCATCACTGTTGCACCCTTGTCAAATACACACACATGCACATGTACACAGTGCTGATACATGCAGCTGGAAACAACATACATGCGTGACATCACGAACATGCCTACTTACATACACATTCATCCAAACATTTGTGCCCACACAACTGCATTTGGCATGCAAGCCTACACACACAAGCACCATCCATGTCTCACACATGACAGCCCTCGCATGTGTTAGCCTCACGGCCCTGTACACCCCCACCCATACTCGTCCCCATACAAACAGATGTGCAACCGGCACACTACTGGCATATCACCACACGCACAGCTTACAATCATGATGCATGTACACTTACCGCTCGACTCCAGACGGGTCTGCCTCTCAAGGACCTGAACGTGGAGCGCTAGGGTTATGCGTTCCAGGACCCTCATCTGATCTTCCGACAAGTGGCACCGGCGCCCCTTAGCATCCGCTGCCTTCAAGAGGCGCCGGGCCTTGCTGAGGGTCCTGGACCTGAAGTCCTCCCAGCGCTTCTTGACATGTTGGAAGTCGTGGACTGCCACCCCCTCCGCGTTGATGGCAGTCACGATGTCCGTCCAGATCCGAGTCCGTCCTTCCTTGTCGGCGCACACCCTTCCGTAGAGGGCATCATACTGCCCCAGGACTTGCTCCACCAGGACACCAACTTCCCTGGCACTGAAGCTGGTGCCCCTCTGCCTCTCTGGCCGGGGTTTGTCAGTGGTGCCAGATGTTGCAGTGCCTGACATGACAACCCCAGAGGCAGGAGTGGGTGGGCAACTGGGTCCTGGGGCTGGGCTGTGGAGCGATGGAATCCCAGTCGAGAGTCTTCGGTTCCAGCAGGGGTGGTCACAGCAACAGCACCCCTGGCTGATGTGCAGGCAGCAAATGGCAGGGCATGTGGGCAGCAGGCAGTCAGGCAGCAGCAGATGGCAGGTGGGAGCGTGCTTGGTTCTCTGGGGGGCAGTAAATTGGCTTTCTGGGCAGGAGCGTGGTCTTCCGTGTGCTTACGCGTGGCCAGTTTGATACGGAGTGATTTGGCACGTGAAAAGTCATGCACGTCTGCGTGTAATTCGAGGAAAGGCCCTTAGCGCGTAAGCACGTCTGCACGCATACGCAATTTCATTGGCCCAAAGGCCCCCATGCGCAGCTGTGACGTCACGTGCATGGCCGTAGAGAATGGCGCGTGTAAAAAAAAAAAGATACACGTCCCACTGTCAAAGCGTGTAATTGGTGGAAATGGCCTCATCGCGTATGCGCGTCTATGCCGTGTGTATACAAGGTACGTGTAGAACGCCATTTGCTTGTACGTGCTTTTCGTGGAGAGTGAGTGAAATCTGTACTTCTTGTCGGTTCACACGCGATTTACTTCATGGCGATTCCAGTTCGTACTCCCTGTTACCTCTGACAGCTTTTTCTCTTTTCCTCTTTTTCCTGGGCCTGTTTCCTCAAACAGCGTTCCCTTCTACTGTTGTCCTGTCTCCTCAGACAGCATACAATTCTTCTTTTGGCGGGGGTGTTGCCAACGCACACACGCGCATATTTTTCACGCTTTTGTTCCTGGCAGATGGTGAGTCGCGCGTGTATTTAACATCTGTGCTTGCCCCGTGTGTCGCGTACCCCTTCAGAGGTCATTCTAGGCTTCATGTGACACGCATACGTTCATTCTTGTGTTTCTGGGTGCCACAGTGTTGTGCAGGTTTATTTTTCCACGCACGTGGTCTAGGAGGGGTTACGTGCACCTTACTTCCCTTTTTTGGGGTGCCTGTGCGTTGCGTGACCCGTCATCTTTTCCCAGGGGTGACATACAGCCTTGCTAGAGCACTAGGGTACGATTACCATCTGGTACCCAACCCCTTTGACCCCCAATTGCCCAGGACAATATGTTAGGGAGAATTCTCTGTTTAGGCTGAATTTCCTAACCTAGTGAGTCCCCCAGCGGCTTTGCTGGATTTCGGGAGTTTGTTTTTTCCATCCTGCCAAGAGTGAGACTCTTTTTCTCCCACTCTTGGACATGTATGTGTGTAATTCCTTTGAATGTCAATGTGTTCTATGGGCTATGGGGTCTTTTACTCCATAGGGTCTCATATGTTTTTCTATGTGTGTTACACCGCACCCTACGTGCCGTAACACTGGGGCGCCCTAGCGGACCTTCACCATAGACTCCATACCCGGGGACTGACTACTGTCTCCACGGGCATGTAAAGTTACCATTGGCTTTACTAGACCTAAATTTACTAACAGAACTAGTACAAACCATCTTATTGTGGAAGTACTAGTAGAGGTAATTCGATTACTCCTGGATCTGTTATTCGAGGGGGCACTGTCCCGTCCCCCCTCGTCGAGTTTTGGCTGGTGGCAGTGGAAACTACTTGTTATGTTCGACCCCGAACATGACCCTATGGGATTCGTCCCATTGTTGGAGATTGATACTTTTTCTCGTTAATCTCTAACGTACCACCGGTCTACTTATCTTAAATAAGTTTATCGGATGGTATTTTCTGCCAGAACTCGGTTTGTAAAATGGTGTCTGTGTTCGTCTCTGTGACTCCTAAACCAAAGGTTGAGCCCTTTGTTCCACTTTTGGCGGGCTCTGTACAGAGACCCTCCAAAGTGGTGCCATTCTGTCTGGGTTACCACAGGGGTGTGGGAGGGGGTTTAGGCACCCTGGACCGAGTTGCCTTGCCAACTCCGGTCGCACTCTGGAGTGATTGGCCCAAGTGGTGAGCCTCCCCGCTCACCACTTAGCATGTGTTGATTGACAGCTAGGCTGAATGAATGGGGGTTTTCTGCATAAAAGCAGGGCTTTTGGGACTGGATCTTCAGAAGTCGCCACAGGACCTAAGAATCCGACGAGGGTAACGCTGAGCCGACCTGCACGACAACACCTCTGGTGGAGCCCTGCGGAACCGACTCACCACTTCCCGACGACAGAGGAGATCTCCCTGCCGGAGAGTCTCTTCCCCTGACTGGTGGAAACAACCAGTCCCCTTTGCTTTTTATTCGCCTCAGGACGCAGTGGTCGAATTGCCCCTGCAGAGCACCCCGGGAACCGGATAGCCACTACCCCTGTACCGCGACCAAAAGGTGGTGCCTTGGGACGGAGCACTCCGCGGCTGGTCTCTTCCCTGGTGGTGCACCGGACTTCACTTTTCTTCGACGACGAGAACATCTCTACTCTTGGCAAAGACCCGATGTGCATCCACCACCAGGAACAACTGCCCCCGCCGGAGCTGCCCTCCACAACAAGGTAGCGTGTCCGCCTGGCTTCCCTTTCGATAGGTTCGAGTGAGGTGTCTTAATCCTCTCCTTTCCGTTGGGTCACCTCCAAGCTTTCTCACGTATTGTTCTGAACTCGTTCAATCTGCCGATAACAATTTGCTACAAAGACTCGAACGCATTTCTACTAGAGACTTTTGGGACATCTCGCCTTGCCTCTCTCCGAGTGGGCCTGGCCTCTGAACTTTATGATCTATTAAGGTTCTTGCTTCTTGTCTTGCATTTTACCCGCGAAGTATTGAACTGTGTTGATTTCGTAACCTGCCTATTTTTCTCTCCCGTCCTAACTAATATTAGAATGCCATCTAGGTTGAGGCATACACCTCTGTCTGTATATAAGTGGTGCCGCTAAAACCTAGACTTGTCGAAATATTGCTAGGGGGATTGATCGTTTCTTCTTCGTAGAGTAATTGTATTTGATTTGTTTGCCGTGATAGTACCTTAGTGTTTTTGATAGATGCTTTGTTATAAATAAATACCTTAATATCTTTACACTGAGCCTCGTTGCGTGTCTGCTTGTCTTACTGTGAAGAATTGCCCTATTTTGTATACTCCACATACTGCTTAACTCTTCTTGAGAGAGGTCTGACTGCTCAGCCACAGCTACCAACAGTGAATCTGTGTGGTACAGACTGCTACCAAGTGGGTTTACTGCCAAACACCTGTAGTCCTAAATCTTTTGCAGTGGTCCCAGAGGGAACTGCACAGGTTTCCGCCTAACACAATAGTTCACATCGACTTCCATACGCACAATAACATCAGTGCCATGGCTGGGAGGCGAACAAGCCGTAAGGGTGGCAAAGGTGGCCGAGCCCCAAGTGGTGGCCGTGATGGATCCGGTAGGGGACGTGTCCGTGACTTGCAGGGTGCCCCTAGCCCCCCATGTGTGGAGGAGCAGTCAGGGACACCCATGCCCCCCCCTGGTTGAGGTTAACATGGCTGACACCATCCATGCTCAGCCCTTGTTGGACCAGCCCACTGTGGAACCAGACCTGGTACAGGGTGACTCCATGGCTGACTTCCAGGTCAGCAGGTCTAGGCCACGTGTGCCGGTGAACGTTGGTGTCATCAGGCCACGTGGATCAGGGGCAGCTAGGTCATCTGCTGCCCCGCGTAGGCAGGCTGGGGAGGCTGCAGGGGCAGCTGCGGCTCCATCCACCCCACCTCTCACACACCCAGCCAGGACAGTGTCGGTCCAAGTCCATCATGCTGACATTCCCCCTGACACCATCACACTTGAGCTAATGCCTGCACCGACTCCCATGTGCAATCCCACACTCCTAGTACAGAGTCCACCGGGGCTCCTGCCCCTAGTGTCCAGAGTGGCGTAGGACACTCAGGATCCCCACCACCTTTCAAGCGGAAGAGGAAGAGTGCTTGTCCAGTAGAGGCTGATGCCCCAGACACGGCTACACAGTCCGTTCCGTCAAGGAAGCCCAGCTTCAATGAGGTCGAACTGAATGCACTTGTACAGTATGTGTCCGCACATGACCGCGAAATGGTGATTGTTGCAGGATCCAAGACCACACCTGCACAATGTCAGGCACACTGGCAGACCATTGCGAACATCATAAGTGCCCTTGGAATCGTGAGGCGCACAGCTACTGAATGCTACAAGCGCTGGAATGACCTGAAGCGCAGGGCAAAGAATAAGCTGGCCTCAAGTCATGCCGCAACTCTAGTGACTGGAGGTGGGTCTCCAGCAGAGTACAAAGAACTCACTCCACATGAGCAGGTTGCTGGGACCTACGTCACGGAGGAACAGATCCAAGGCGTGGGAGAACTGGCAGATTACGAGGCATTGTCCGGTGAGTGCACATGCATGTGTGTGTCATCCATGTGCATGGTGTGTGTGGGAGGGCTTCTGTTTGGGTGCCAGGTGAGGGTGTGTGTGCCTGAGTGGTTTGGGTCACCCATGTGCCTCATCCTATACATTCTGCGCACCAGCATTTGGGTATAGCAGCATCCCTTCTGCCAACATTAGACATCCAGCCCAACACCACGCCAGTTGCCCTTGGAGTGTCATCTTGCCACAACATTGTTGCTTATTTACCTCTGTTTATTCAGGCAGATTGTTTGCATACCACCACTTTTATTTGGGATTTCTCAGTCTTATTGTCACATGTCTGACATGGCTATGGTACAGTGGACTGGCTTTGTTTCCTGGACATGATTTGTTTAGACATGTCCCTGTGCTATAGGACCATTTTTGACTGGCAGCTCCAGCTTAAACATTTGAACCATTTCAATGAAAAAATCAATTTCATGAGCAAACTGGACTGAATGAACAATTGGTGCCCTCCTCTCCCTCTTCACTTCATGGCTAGGGTGCATGCCATCTGTGTGATGGCATGTGTATTTGACCTGCCAATCACTGGCCAATGTGTGATGCCACTGCTAGGCAGCATGCAGCAAATGTGTTCATCTTCCATCTTGGTGTCATCAATGTGTGCCATCTGCCTACCCTTCACACGCAGTCACGGTGCATGGATGGGAGGGTTTTAGTCATGTGGGACATGTGTCAATCAAGTACTGTTTCTGTAGCCTCTCAGCCCTAATTGTGTGCCATAGTGCTAGTGCCTGTTTCCATTTGTTTTCTTTGATGTCTTTGCAGGGGATGACGCACTTGATACTGCTGGGGCTGTGGAGATGGTGCAGACCCAGGAGGGGTCTGAGGGCCGACCGACCACCAGTGAGGGAGTGGTGTGGTGGTGGGTGAGAACCCACAACTGCTGCAGGTCGTGCTCTCAAGGGGTGTCTCTGGCTGCACCTCCCCCGAGCTGTATTCAGGTGTCGATTCGGATGATGAGACCTATGTGCCGTCGCAGGTGAGTGTTCCTGGGAGGGATTCTGTTCTGTCCGACCCACCTGCCCCAGACAGGTGTGGTGCCCGCCGACGTGGTGGCCGTCAGCCACCTGGCAATACCGCATGGGAGCAATCCATATACGGTATGGCAACCCAACAGGCAGCATCATCAGAGATGATGGCTCAGGCCATGGATAGGGTGGCCACTTCCATTGTCCCCCCCGAAAGGCTGGTGGAGCGACTATAGCAGGCAACAGACTCCATCTGCCAGTCACACAGAGAGGACATGTTGGCGTCCGACAGGGACAGGCGGGCGGCACTGGCGACTCTGCAGGAAGCCATTTCCATAGAGTCCCAGGGCCACAGGGAAGCCCTGAGGGTGGAACTCCTTCACCTCAGGACGACTCTTGTTGAGCTTGATGCTTCAACAAACAGAAGGACAGAACATCAGCTGGAGCGTCTCACATGTACGCTCTCAGCTGAGATGCAGGCAACTAGGGCGGAGGACCGGGCATCCCGTGAGTTGTTGCATGGGGACCTCCGCATAATTATCCTCCAGAACGAGACCTACCACACCCGCATGCTTGCAGCCATGGAGGAACAGACTAGGGCTTTGCGTGGGCTGCCTCCCATAGTGCCACCACCTCCTGATGCAGCTGCAGAGGGTGAGGAGAGCAACAGCAGTGATTCTCCCACAAAAGGGTAGCCATGTAGGCCATGAGCCCATGGAGGTGTTTTTTTTCCGCAAGATCCACACAGGTGGGTTTTGGTGTGCACCCTGTCCTCAGACCTCCTGGGTGGCCTCCCCCACCCCCCCGGGCCCATTAATGAGCATTTTTTATTTATTTTTTTTTTTTTTTGGGACAGTGTGTTGCCTTGTGTGGCTCCCGTGGGCATACGCTGCATTGTGGCTGGGCACATGCAGGCTTGTCATGAATTTGGTTCAGATGCTTGGGTTTTTGTCACACACACCCCACCTGCTTCCCGTTTCCATGGGCTTGCAAAGGGTGTGCCCAAGTGACATTGACGTACATGGTGACATTGGACTCCCATTCGATGTGTGGGTAGTCTGTAGTCAATACTGTGTATACATTCATAGTGCATATTGTTGTTTTATTGTACACTGCATGGTATATTGATATGTGCCTCTGCATCCATCTCATCCTCCTAATTTGCAGGTCCATTTCTCATGTCTTCCACCTTGGAACTAGAGTCCATGTTGTAAGCAGTGCACCGACATTCTTGCGTGGCGCTAACACTGTATACTTGGAAGTGTTCGGAGTGCTGGCATCATCAGGTAGTGACGCTAGCAAATTTTTAAGTCTGTAATGTCATGTTTAAGGTAGGTTGGAGGTTGTGTAGGTGATTGGTATTCTTGGTAAGTATTTGGTAATGTGTGTTGTAGGTCCTGCATTACTGTGAGCATTTCATGTGTGGCCATGTTTCCATTAGGGACACTGTAGCTGGTGACACTTGGGGCATGTTGTGGGGATTCATTTGTTTGCTGTCACATTGCATGTCATGCCATGATGTGTTGTGTGGCCGTGCCAGGGAGGGGTTGGGTCACATGGCACTGTTTTCATGTAGTATTTTGCAAGTGGGTATTCATTTCTGCAGCATGGAAGTGTGTCTTTTGATGACACTGCATTGGTGGTGTTTGTGTAGGAAGGGATGCACACATTGTGACACTTCCACATGAACAATCTCAGGCTGCTATGGTTCTGACAGTTGACTGTCCCTTTGTTCGTCATAATTGTCAGGTCGAGTCATCATTGCTTATCAGATGGTATGTGCCAGGGTTGTGTGCACTCCACAGGGGTGTGATTTCTATGTGAAGTAATTAGCCACCAGCTGCGTACGGGCTGCCTCACCCCGTGCCCTCTCCCCTCCCATGCGCAGCAGGCGTGCATGTGGTTGGGTATGTGGGGGCACCACCATGTCCACAGCCAGGCCCCGGCGTGTTGCAACATTGTGCAGGACACATGCTGCCACTATGATCCTGCACACTACTGGGGGTGCATATAACAGCTGCCCGCCAGAACGGTCAAGGGAGCAAAAGCGTGACTTGAGCACTCCGAATGTGCGCTCCACTATGCCCCGGGTTGCAATATGGGCTGTGTTGTATCTTACCTCTGGAGGTGTGATGGGGTTCCGAATTGGCGTCATCATGTGGGTGCTCAGAGGGTAGGCACTGTCCCCTGGTGAGGGGGTGATGGGTATCATTAGTGGGGTAGTGACATAACTCTGCATCTGACATGCATGCATGTGCAGTGGCATTCATACTCACCAAGCAGCCATGTATCGCCATGCCGCCCAGCTTCTACGTCCCGGCTTAGGGTAGACATTCGGTAAATGAAGCTGTCGTGGGTGGACCCTGGATAGTTGGCATATACTGAGGTGATGATTCCCTTGGCATTACATACTACCTGCACGTTGATGGAATGCCAGTGCTTGCGGTTCCTATAGATGTGCTCAGATGCCCTGGGGGGACGTAGTGCCACATGGGTGCAGTCAATGGCACCTAGCACTTTTGGGAATTGTGCCACACCGTAGAAATCGAGGGTGGCAGCCTGCCTTTCTGCAGGTGTCCTGGGCAGGTATATGTGCCTACGGACTGATGGGCGTGCAGTGATGATGTTCAAGACCTGGTGTAGGCAGCGTGACTGCGTGGCCTGTGACACCCCACCCACTATGGCACTTGTCTGCTGAAATGATCCTGTGGCCAAGAAGTGCAGTACATTGAGGACTTCTCCAGGGGGCTGAGTGCTTGGGAGCTCAGGGTGGGTGATGTGAGGTCATCCTCCCACTCACTGACCAGGTCCAGTATTATGTGTGGTGGAAACCTGTACCTACCATACACCTGATCATCAGGCATCCCAAAAGGCTGGTTCTGGTAGTGAAAATTCGGGCCCTCACTATCCTCCTCCTCCTCCTTTGGTAATCCACGGCCACTGCTGCTAGGAACGGTATATTCATCCTGGCGTCTGAGCTTGTTTGCTGTTTGTGCGCACTTTTATGCTGCGCGGGTCGAGGTACACCTGCTTCATGCTGGCGTACGTGTTTCAGGATTGGACCATTTATTTTTCGGCGCGTCGTAGGCGAACGTGTGAATCTTCCCGCCCACCCCAGGAATACACGTAGCACGCTCTCTCAGGCCCAGTCGCGAGTAAATATTCCCGCCCACCCCTGGAATACATGTACCCCACTCTCACAGGCCCAGTTGCGTGTGGAAGTTCATGCACACCCCGAAATACACATACCCAGGGCAATCGCGTGTGGAACTTCCCGCGAACCCCGTAAAACACGTAGCCCGCTGGTATCGCATGTGGAAGTTCACGCGGACCCATAATACACGTACCCTGATGGTATCCCATGGGAAACTACCCTTGCACCCCAGGAATACACGTACCCAGGCAAATCGCACGGCTGGGGGGTGGGGGTGGTGGGAGACATGAGTGGGGGCCTGGTGGAGGGTGCCCCTGGTGGCTGGGGGGTGGGGGTGGTGGGAGACATGAGTGGGGGCCTGGTGGAGGGTGCCCCTGTACTGCTGGGGGGTGGGGGTGGTGGGAGACATGAGTGGGGTCCTGGTGGAGGGTGCCCCTGCACTGCTGGGGGGTGGGGGTGGTGGGAGACATGAGTTGGACATGAGTGGGGTCCTAGTGGAGGGTGCCCCTGCACTGCTGGGGTGTGGGGGTGGTGGGAGACATGAGTGGGGGCCTGGTGGAGGGTGCCCCTGGTGGCTGGGGCGTGAGGGTGGTGGGAGACATGCGTGGGGGCCTGGTGGAGGGTGCCCATGGTGGCTGGGGGGTGGTGGTAGACATGAGTGGGGTCCTGGTGGAGGGTGCCCCTGCACTGATGGGGGTGCGGGTGGTGGGAGACTTGAGTGGGGGCCTGGTGGAGGGTGCCCCTGGTGGCTGGGGGGTGGGGGTGGTGGTAGACATGAGTGGGGTCCTGGTGGAGGGTGCCCCTACACTGCTGGGGGGTGGGGGTGGTAGGAGACATGAGTGGGGGCCTGGTGGAGGGTGCCCCTGGTGGCTGGGGGGGGTGATGGGAGACATGAGTGGGGTCCTGGTGGAGGGTGCCCCTGCACTGCTGGGGGGTGGGGGTGGTGGGAGACATGAGTGGGGGCCTGGTGGAGGCTGCCCCTGGATGCTGGGGGGTGGGGGTGGTGGTAGACATGAGTGGGGGCCTGGTGGAGGCTGCCCCTGCACTGCTGGGGGTGGGGGTGATAGGGGACATGAGTGGGGGCCTGGTGGAGGCTGCCCCTGGATGCTGGGGGGTGGGGTGGTGGTAGACATGAGTGGGGGCCTGGTGGAGGCTGCCCCTGGATGCTGGGGTGTGGGGGTGGTGGGAGACATGAGTGGGGGCCTGGTGGAGGCTGCCCCTGGATGCTGGGGGTTGGGGGTGGTGGTAGACATGACTGGGGGCCTGGTGGAGGCTGCCCCTGCACTGCTGGGGGGTGGGGGTGATAAGGGACATGAGTGGGGGCCTGGTGGAGGCTGCCCCTGCACTGCTGGGGGGTGGGGGTGGTGGGAGACATGAGTGGAGGCCTGGTGGAGGGTGCCCCTGGTGGCTGGGGGGTGGGGGTGCTGGGAGACATGAGTTGGACATGAGTGGGGTCCTGGTGGAGGGTGCCCCTGCACTGCTGGGGAGTGGGGGTGGTGGGAGACATGAGTGGGGGCCTGGTGGAGGGTGCCCCTGGTGGCTGGGGGTTGGGGGTGGTGGGAGACATGAGTGGGGGCCTGGTGGAGGGTGCCCCTGGTGGCTGGGGGGTGGGGGTGGTAGTAGACATGAGTGGTGTCCTGGTGGAGGGTGCCGCTGCACTGCTGGGGGGTGGGGGTGGTGAGAGACATGAGTGGGGGCCTGGTGGAGGGTGTCCCTGGTGGCTGGGGGGTGGGGGTGCTGGGAGACATGAGTTGGACATGAGTGGGGTCCTGGTGGAGGCTGCCCCTGGATGCTGGGGGGTGGGGGTGGTGGTAGACTAGACGTGTGGGGGCCTGGTGGAGGCTGCCCCTGCACTGCTGGGGGGTGGGAGTTATAGGGGACATGAGTGGGGGCCTGGTGGAGGCTGCCCCTGCACTGCTGGGGGTGGGGGTGGTGGGAGACATGAGTGGGGGCCTGGTGGAGGGTGCCCCTGGTGGCTGGGGGGTGGGGGTGGTGGGAGACATGAGTGGGGCCTGGTGGAGGGTGCCCCTGGTGGCTGGGGGGTGGGGGTGCTGGTAGACATGAGTGGATTCCTGTTGGAGGGTGCCCCTGCACTGCTGGGGGGTGAGGGTGGTGGGAGACATGAGTGGGGGCCTGGTGGAGGGTGCCCCTGGTGGCTGGGGGTGTGGGGGTGCTGGGAGACATGAGTTGGACATGAGTGGGGTCCTGGTGGAGGGTGCTCCTGCACTGCTGGGGGGTGGGGGTGGTGGGAGACATGAGTGGGGGCCTGGTGGAGGGTGCCCCTGGTGGCTGGGGGGTGGGGGTGGTGGGAGACATGAGTGGGGGCCTGGTGGATGGTGCCCCTGGTGGCTGGGGGGTGGGGGTATTGGTAGACATGAGTGGGGGCCTGGTGGAGGCTGCCCCTGCACTGCTGGGGGGTGGGGTGATAGGGGACATGAGTGGGGGCCTGGTGGAGGCTGCCCCTGCACTGCTGGGGGGTGGGGGTGATAGGGGACATGAGTGGGGGCCTGGTGGAGGCTGCCCCTGGATGCTGGGGGGTGGGGGTGGTGGGAGACATGAGTGGGGGCCTGGTGGAGGGTGCCCCTGCACTGCTGGGGTTGGGGGTGGTGGGAGACATGAATGGGGGCCTGGTGGAGGGTGCCCCTGGTGGCTGGGGCGTGGGGGTGATGGGAGACATGAGTGGGGGCCTGGTGGAGGGTGCCCTTGGATGCTGGGGGGTGGGGGTGGTGGTAGACATGAGTGGGGTCCTGGTGGAGGGTGCCCCTGCACTGCTGGGGGGTGGGGGTGGTGGGAGACATGAGTGGGGGCCTGCTGGAGGCTGCCCCTGGTGGCTGCGGTGGGGGTGGTGGGAGACATGGTTGGAGGCCTAGTGGAGGGTGCCCCTGCACTGCTGGGGGGTGGGGGTGGTGGGAGACATGAGTGGGGGCCTGGTGGAGGCTGCCCCTGCACTGCTCGGGGGTGGGGGTGGTGGGAGACATGAGTGGGGGCCTTGTGGAGGGTGCCCCTGCACTGCTGGGGGGTGGGGGTGGTGGGAGACATGAGTGGGGGCCTGGTGGAGGGGGCCCCTGGTGGCTGGGGGGTGGGGGTGCTGGAAGACATGTGTTGGTGATCAGTAGTGCAAGGTGACATGTGGGTTGGCTGGTGGGCATGGCCATGGTGGATGGGTTGCCTGTGGGACATGAGCAGGGGTGCAGGGTAGTCCCCTGTGGTGTGGGCTGTCTGCAGGGGCCGTGGAGGGTGTAGAGGGAACACCTGGGAGGACCCACACGGCCAAATCACGTGTAGCATTCCCCGGCACCACCAAAATACACGTACCCTGCTGAAATTGTGTGTGAATCTTCCTGCGCACCTCGGAATACATGTACCCAGGCCAATCGCAACTTCCCGGCACCCGAAGTACACGTACCCAGGACAATCGCGTGTGGAACTTCACACGCATCCCCAATTACACATACCCAGGACAATAGCGTGTGGAACTTCCCGCGCACCCGAGGGTACACGAACCCATGACAATCGCGTGTGGAACTTCCCGTGCATCCCGAAGTACACGTACCCAGGCCAATCGCGTGTGGAACTTCCCGCGCACCCCGAAAAACACGTACCCAGGCTAATCGCGTGTGGAACTTCCCGCACACCCCGTAGTACACGTACCCAGGCTAATCGCGTGTGGAACTTACTGCGCACTCCGAAGTACACGTACCCAGGCCAATCGCATGTGGAACTTCCCGCGCACCCCGAAAAACACGTACCCAGGCTAATCGCGTTTGGAACTTCCCGCGCACCCCGAAGTACACGTACCCAGGCCAATCGCGTGTGGAACTTCCCGCGCACCCAGGAACACACGCACACGCTATTTTTCACACAGCGGGTGTCCGTGTTTGTCGGTACCCCTTTGCACCTCATTTGTCCTAGAGGGCCACTGTATGGACCATTCATCATGGCTGTATATGGGTTCTTTTTGTTAGCGCACATTTTGGTGCACATTTTTTACAGGCGCAGGGGCGCTACCGCCTGCTTTCTTGTGGCGTACTTGTTTGGCCCTGTGCGCGTCTTTGACCGTGCGCTGGTTTGCCCTATTCGATTCCATGAATATGGGTTGTAGGCGAGCGTGTGGGCGTTCCGCGCACTTGCCTCCTGTACTTCCCCCGTGACGCCCATATTTTCACGCGTTGTTCCCCATTCCGAGTGTTACGCCCCGTGTTCCGCCTACTTTTGTGATGTGTGCCGCGCTATGTGCGATTTCGCAGTGGCCGTGGCGCACGCTGTTGGATGACCTGTGCGCCGGCGTGCGCGGCACACATTTTTAGCGCACATACAATGTTTTTCTCTCGCACGGACTTCCATGAATCGATGTGCGCTGGTTTCCTTGTGATTTTCGCACTTGCACTGCGATTTTCGCACTTTTACTGCGAATCGCACGTTTTGGCACCTCTGCGTGGGAATTTTCGGCGCACATTAATTCCATGAATCGACCCCTTAATCTCTTGTTACTAATCCAAGGATTTGTTAGGGGTATATTACAAATCCAAGGATTTGTTAGAGATATGCTTCAGGGAAAGTCTGGTTGGGGGTTTGTTCACTATTGGCTTAGTTGTTAATGACATGGGTGTCATCTGCATAGTCGTGAAAGGTTAGCCTTTGTTTGCTAATGAGACACATGAATGGGACCAGTCACAGGTTGCAACCGAGAGGTATGCGTGTGGATCCTTGTGGCACCCCCAGCTCATCTTAAAGTGGTTGATTTGAATAGTGGCTAGCAAATAGTTGCATTCCTGTTTGGAGCAAATGCATCATTAAGCATAACACAGCTGTAGACTGGCTACACTCAGTCTTTTGATCAGAAATTCATGGCTTACTGCATCAAAGGACATTGAGTTGTCCAGAAGTACGTGGGCCATGCGTATATTGTCTTTCAAATAGTTTTTCAGATGGTCATATCTAGCAAAGGTTGTATGTATTACCTATTGGATGATGCTCTGAATCCTAATTGGATTTAGCGTGATATGTCATTAGAATGCCCACGGCCCAGTATCTGGTGACAAGTTTTGAGGAGCTTTGCTGGGTAGAGAATGTATGAAATTGAACGGTAGCAAGCTGGTCGGGTCAGTGTTCTACAGTGCTCGTGGATCAATGTCATTTTATGTGGTCCTTCCTTGTGTGCCCATGGAAAGAGGTTGTGTCGGCATGTTTTCCAGATCATTGTGTATCCGTGTCATAGACTTGTCACTAATAAAGTGAGATGAGATGAGGTAGCAGAGATGTGATGATGGGACTGATTTTGTTTCTGTAGGTCGGTGGTTTCCTAATCACCTTGAAAACATTGAACATTTTCTTTTGTGGGAATCTCACCTTTTCTATTCATTATACTCAGAGGCTGATTTTCCAATTACAGAGTGCAAAAGTACGGAGTAAAAGCAATGTGTAACCCATGTACGTCTTACTTTTACACTCTGAGGAATTTTACATCCATTTGCAGGCAGAGAGGGAGCGCAAGACGGAATTACCAATCTAGCTGTGCATTTTTCTCTGAATTTATAGGGCACGTATATTTAGCCCTCTGTGAGATTTCCACTCAGGCATAACAGAACATGACTCCGACGCAATCAGCCTATTTGCAGCACCTGCTAAAAGCAGGTTGATTCCATAAGAATCCATTGTAAATGGTGTCTGCCAAGAGTCATTTGCAAGCAGCATGTATATTTTCTTTCAAAACTGAGAATACAAACAAAGAGTAAAGGCTGTTTTGGCTATTTTTATTCTTTACTTTCGTGGGTTTGTGGTACCCTTAGTGCAATGTACACATTTTCTAAAATGCCCTCACAGTGGGCTTCCTTTGCTTTTAAGGCATATAGATGAGGATTTACCAGTTGTATGCATATTGTCAATCAACACATAATTTTGCTCGAGGTTTATTCTACCTTCTGGTGTTTTTTAATAGATTGTTGAGGTTGCTGGTGTGCCATGTGGCTTTTTCTGTCTTGCCTGTTTGTTTGAAGGGTTTATTCGGATCAATCTTGTCCAGGGTGAATGACATCCATTCTTGGAGGGTGTGAAGTTGTGTATCCTCATTTGGCAGGCAATACGCGGACATCTTTGACTGAGAGGCATCCAGAGTTGTGAGTAGACCATCCAGGTCTGTGCAATTCCATGTTCATCTATTTATTGACCTCTCAACCATCACACCTACCGCTAGAAAGCAGCTCTTACACGGATACCGCACGAGCTGTACACCTACCCGGTGCTCACACGCACCTTTTGACTCTCTCTACTCTCTCTACTGATATGAACTTCGGTTCCCAAGGGCGTTCAACCTACCAGCGCCTTCAGACCATACCAATGGTATATAAGGCGCTATATAAATGCAAAATAACAATAACAATAACAATAACAATTCATCTAGACAAGAGCAGACCTTAATAAGCATAAACAGCAATAAAATGGCAGCGAGGAACATGAACAGTATTTCCAGGTTATCTCCCCACTGAATAGGCCAAAGAAGTAGAAGGAGGGCCACAGTTGCAACCTCTTCCTTAAAGTACATTCTGTTCAGTGTGTGACTATGTGGATGGGCCCTCTTATTGGTTGCTTATGGTAGAGGGCATCTATCTTTGCAGAGATTGTTCTGACAGCAGTGATAGTTTTCACCTCCAAAAAATAAACTAAATTACTCAGAAACTTTGGGTAGTATTGGCCAACAGGATAGTTCACCACCTCTTGTGTGAATTTGTAAATGAATGATGGACTGTTAGTCAGCATCATGTTGAACAGCAAGAACATCAGCAACACAATTTGATTGATAATGCAGTGCACCTGCATGCATTCACAGACTGGTATAGATACCATTGGCAGTAACTTTGAATGCATTCCTTGAGTATTATTTCATTACCGTATCCATTCTTGCATTCCTCATTGAAGAAAACAATTGTGATGGATGGTGGGATCCCTAAGGCAAAGCAGGGGCATAATAATACAACCCGTAAATTATGGTGACAAAGAGGAGGATGCTGTTGCCCTCCATGGTTGACCTCCATGAGGAGCTCAGAGATTTTTGAGCATTGCTTAAATATCGATCAGGCCTTAACAAGGAAGCTGGTGGTTTGATTGTTCTTTATGCTCCTGTCGGTCTGTCTTCTTCGTGAAAGTAAGGTGATCTAAAAACATCTGTTTTGCTGCGCCCCGCACTGCTGTGCTTTTCAGACCAATGATGTAACTGATTCATGAATATATGCAGTTTATTTGGACACTGTAGGGGCCGATTCATGGAAATGTGTGCAGAAATCCTACAAGGGCCACACACTGAGAAGGAAACTGCGTGAGCCTGCATTCAGAATAAAATATGCGCGTCGTGTGTATTCATGTACTTTACTGTACAAAGTAACAATATTCGCAATTCGTGCCCACACGCAAAGCATAAACAGCCAAAACAACTACTATTTCGCAAATAAACGCACTCTTTAATAAGTGTGTGGGGTCCCAGGCAAGCAGGCCAGAACTCCAACAACATGCGTATGAGTAAAGGTAACTAAGTCTGAACTCAGAAAACCTGCGTGCGAATCCCCGTAAACCATTCCTACAGCCCTCTACACTACATACACGCACCCCTAAGTTAGATCAGAACCCCGATTTCATACACGCCCCCCTAAATCCGACATGCAAACCGACCTCCGTGCTGCAAATCCTAAGCACAAGTGTACTTACACCTGCCTTCGGGTAGCGTAGTAATCGAGGGACTTGCATGGCCATTCCTATGCCAAGAGGCTGCATGGGTATTTCCATGAATACATGTTGTTTGGCACAAATGTGGGCATGCGAGGGATTGCCTGCAGGCTGTCCCTTGTAATGCCCACTTGTTTGCATGTTCTTCCCCATTTTCAGAGTCCCCCCTTCCCAACTCTCTGCGCAAGGCACACCCACGCTCTGCGTGGTGTCTCGCACAAGGTGCTCGACGGCTCGCACAGACATTCCAGGCCTGAACGAACTCCATGCAAGAAAGTCCCATACAGTGAGCAAGGGACCCACCTCTGGGCATAACCTCTCTCACATAGGCAGACATATTAAACCAGAAAAGTGATGGTTGGAATGTTTTGAATTAAGCTGAACCACCGGAATTTCTCTGGGCAACCTTCCACACCACCATTTTTTAGCCCGTCTGTGCCACTGCAAAAGGGGTACAGTCATATGCAAATCAGTCAGGTACTCCCACCAATGTGAGCAGCCCTGCCAGAACTGCTAGGCCAGGTCCTCTCTGCATGGAAACACAAGCAACAACCCCAGACGTGTTTCGGCCTTGTTGGGCCTCTTCAGTGAGGTGAAGCTTGGTTCCCTATGGCACAGCGAGGAAGGGACCCACGTCTGGGCATACCCTCTCTCATATAGGAAGACAAGGTACACCACAAAGTGATGGGTGGAAGGTTTTGACTTAATCTGAACCACGGGCATTGGTCTGGACAACTTTCAACACCACCGTTTTTTAGCCCACCCAGGTCCCATAAATGAGATACAGAGACAGAAGTGCCATTCATGGAGTCCGCCACCATTCTGGTGTACGTGCCGGCTGAGGCTCCTTCTATTGACTGTCAGTCATGACACAGTCCTGACACACATTCTCAAAGGGGCAACCCCACAGTAACTGGTATTAATGTTGTGAAGGAGAAGATCTCCCAGGAGTAGAGAAACACGTTTTGGAGAAGCAAACAATAGACATTGGCCCTCATTACGACCCTGGCGGAAATCGAAAAACGATGGCGGAAATGCAATACCGCCATCGAATAGCGCTCGGTGCGACTATGACCCGTCACCGCAAAGTACGATGCCATTAGCGACACCGTAGTGAACGCCAACGCTAACTGCACCAAGTACGCGCGCGCGCGCCATGCCAAACCGTAAATACCACCATGGCGCAACGGTACGCGAATTCCGACCCTAGCGGACATGTACCTAACGCCATCAAGCACGGCGGAAAGTACCATTCCGCCATGGTGAGAAGTACGGCATCGCGAATCAACCGTAAACGGCCCCACTGAGTGCCTGTACACCGCTCCCTGGCCACATTGTACAACTCCCCGTAGGTGCAATGAAGTCACAATGCAACCAGTGAAATGTACAAGTCACCCATGCATGCCAACGAACAAAAGAATCTCAAGAGGGGCCAATGGGAGCTGCAGGGCACAGATGGCACGAATACAGAAGCCATTCCAATGGACATGACCTCAGTCTCCCACCAAGAAACGCACGCAAACACAGGCACCTGTGACCAGCAATATTCCGAAAATCACATCATTCCACCAGTCCACCTGGCTGACCGGCATCTGTTACACAAAACCTAATCCCCCGCCCCTGAGCATGACATCATTCAAACAGTCATATTGGCAGCCCTCATCCCTGACCTCACTGGGCTTCGTAGGCAAACGCGCCCAGCACAGTACCACGCAACTATACTCCGAAGCTGGAACCCAATGCAGATCTCCTCACAATACATCGCTCCCCAAATAGGAATATGCCACATCACTTGCAAAGAAGAACGCTACACGGCCCATATCAGAATAGAAATTTAATGCACAACAAATTCACCAAGCCCATACAGCCTTTAGGCCATGAACTCCAAAACACATTTCACCATTGTGGGCTGCATCCGCAAGAAATGACCAGCTACTTCTTGTGTGACGCCCTGTTCCTTCATGGTACACAGGGCCACAATCTCGTACGAAAAGGCAACATGGAAGCGCACAGAACCGCAGGGCCGTCCCAATGGGGAGGCACTAGTCCAGCTGAAAGGCCGAAATGTTGCTCCGAGCCACTAGTACTGCGTAAGGGCATGTGGCCCATTGGCGATCGTCCCATAAGATCGTAATGCTGCTCCACTGATTAACACGAAGCAGCAGGTGTCGGGAGTAAAAGCCATCTGCAGGAGTGGCATACAGATGGCAGTGGCAAAAGGGGAGGAGATACCTGTCAACCAAAAGAAAAGAAAAAGAATAGAATGGCCATCAGAACTACATTCGAACAACTCACTTCAATGATCACACTAAATCCACAGCCATATGCATGCTAGCCCACTCCAAAGGATCATCACCACCCAAAAACCACTTGCGACTCATAACTATCTATATCGAGGTGAAAACACCATCACAAACGAGTGTACCTGTGCATGCGTCTGTGAAAACAGAATCCATCAGATGGGATTGGTAACGTGCATGGACACAAGTGTCTGAAGGCGCGTCGAGACAGGGAGGGCTCAACAAGGCCAGATAGACGATGGTCCCACTATGGCAGCCCTGCATCACATAGCGCAGGGGAGGCGGACAGATTCCAAGAAGCCCTGTACATGGCAAACACTGTATCAAATCATCTGTCCATGCATCCATTCATCATTCCCTCATCCCGTAATGATAACGCCTGTTTCCATACTCACATAACATGTGAGAATTCCATTGAGTCTGTGCGTTATGCAGCCTGCAAAATCCACTGTGCCCCAGCCCGTAATTCCAGTGTTGTGAAGTAACATGTATTTGGGAACGTCCGGCCTCATCGTCCACTTCGCTATTGCGCATCCCAAACTATTCATATCAATAATTGCATCCTCGCCATGGCCCCTGTCCCAAGGACATTGAACAATAGAACGTTATATTTGCAGTCAGACCTGTGGGCATCTCCTCGCCGCTAGCTGATAACCGAAAGGGCCGCCCTTCGAATTCCTCATTTGCAATATCACGTCGAAAAGGCATCTGTGGCCGCTTGAAATCACAAATTAATCCATCTAGTGCGGCTGTGTGTGAAAATGGCAACTGCCTTCACTCACAAATGGGACGCCCCGCCCGTCGTTGCAACTCGGTACAGTGATGCATGAGGGTCCACCGTTACTCGAGTACTACGTTCCACTGACCCTTCACAAGTCTGTTCGCGACTGCTAAGATAGTATGTGAAACAATGGGACCATAGCTGAATGAACATATCAACCAATGTTACACGGCCATCGGGTACAAATACATGATTGTAATAGCAAGATGCCATTCCTCGAATTGCAGCGTTGTGTGCGGGACCTGCTCGGCCAAAGGGGAGAGCAGCTTGCACAGGTGGAATGAATCACCACAGGTGGAGGCCATACAGCCTGAAAACACATAAATAGCACACCCAGTCTCCTCCCACAACCACACCCACTCCGAAATGCTACCGGCAGGACTCGCGATGTTGGCCCTGGGGGACCTGATAGCACTGCAAGTACTCCAACTCCAAGAAGAAGACGAACACCAACTACAACCGGCCGCACGGATGAGACGCAGGAGGAGGAGGAGGGCAAGGCAGGGCCAGCAAGGGCCGCCAGCACAGCCACTACCACCACGCAGGCAGCCCGCAATCCCACGCCTCCGAGCACATCCGTTCAATCTCACTGATGAGCAGATCCACACCCTCTACCGTTTGGACCGGGACACCATAGCCGCCATTGTGGACATGACACAGGCTGACCTTGTCAGCATGATAGATAGCCCAACCGCCATCCCACCCCTACTGAAGGTGGTGTCTGTACTCCACTTCCTGGCCACAGGCACCTACCAGCACACAGTCGGACAGTTGCATGGCATTTCTCAGCCACTGTTCTCACGGACACTATTGCAAGTGCTCGATGCCCTCCTGCAGCACGCAGACGACTACATCTCTCTACCACGCTCGGAGCAGGAAATTACCAACACAAAAGTGGGATTGCATGCACTTGGCGGCATACCGGGTTGCCTTGGTGCCATCGACTGCACCCATGTGGAATTGGTCGTCCCACATGCCATGGAGGCCCAGTACCGCAACCGAAAACAATTTCATTCTCTGAATGTACAAATGGTGTGTGACTCCAACAGGATCATTACACATTGTTGTGCCCGATTCCCTGGATCAACCCATGATTCTATGGTCTTGAGGAACTCAACAATACCACGCTACATGGAGCGACACGCAGGGTACAGATCCTGGCTACTCGGTGAGTCTCATTTCATGCATGATGATGTGGGGTATGTGATGCGGCAATGACCTGGCAGGAAGGGGGGGGTGCGTACGTAGCAATGGCATTCCACATAATTCGTTTATCGTCCACATACAGGTGATGCCGGATATCCACTGAAGAGATGGCTCCTCACACCAGTCCGGAACCCACGGGACCAGCATGAGGAGGACTACAACCATGCCCACTCACGTACCCGTGTAGTCATTGAACAGGCATTCGGCCTACTGAAGACTCGTTTCCGGTGCCTCAGCAGGTCTGGCGGGGCACTCCTGTACCGCCATGAGAAGGTTGCAAAGATGGTGATGGCATGTGTCATGCTACACAACATGTGCGTACGTAGAAATGTGCCCATGCCCCCTGACGCAGAACTGCAAGCACCTGAAGATGGTCATGATGAGGGTGGGGATGTGGCAGCACCTCAAGGAGTCCGCGAGGCACAGGAGGGCCGTGACATTCGTCAGCATCTCATTGATGCATGCTTCTAGCACTCACGCCTGGTGGCTGATACATGGACACGGGACTCGTGGCACTGTGTGTGTCTGGTACATGCACAATATGGACTGTACGCCTATGATGGCCTAGTACACAAAGATCATTGTCCACACATCTCATTGGTTGATCGTGCATTGTTTATGGCATATGTGATATCATGTTGAACACCCTATCGACCCGCCACCCAAGTGAGCCCAACACACCCCCTCCACCCTCCTACCTCCCCCCCGAACACCAGTGTCCAAAGATGCTCATTGTCAGTGGGCAGTCGCTATTGCAAGCCCCCTCTGCGGGTATCAGGGGCACCACTGCCTGTGGAGCGCAGGTTCCTCCCAGATCTACGTTGGGGGCTGCCCTGGACGGAACTTGCAACGGATGATGTCTCTGCCTGCTCACGTCCATGCATGTCCCTAAGGGTTTGTGAGAGCTCAGTGAGCACACGGCGCACTGCGGCAAGTTCGGCACATACGTCTTTGGACGTCGCATGCAGTTCCCCCCTCAGGCTCTCGGTGCTTCTCTCCATTTGGACTCTCAGGCTCTCTGTGCTACTCTCCATTTGGACTCTCAGGCACTCGGTGCTACTCTCCATTTGTGCCCTTAGTGTCTCTGTACTTCTCTCCATTTCTGCCCTAAGTGTCTCAGTTGATGTTTCTATGTCTGCCTTAGTGCCCCCACATTCATCGGCATGGTCCTTGAGGAGCGTGGCCAGTTGCTGCTGTTGCACGATTAACTGGTCGAGGGACTGTTGCCTCTGCTGGGCCATGGCCATTTGCGGTGGTGTCACAGAGTGGCTGTTCGCCTCATGTTGCCCTGCCACAGGGCTTGTGGGGGATGGCCAGTCGTCGTCTTGTGGGTGCCCCTGCGTGGTATCCTCATGGTGTACGGGATGGAACAGACAGGGGGATTGGGACAGGTCATGGATGGATCTGACTTCGACATCCCCGTCTTCTGTGTCGGAGCATGCTGCCATTAATGGGGTGTCACCTATGGTGCTGCTGCCACCAGAGGCAGTGCCTTCTGTGGCATCCATTGGGGGGACCTGTGGTGCTGCTGTTGTGGGCATGCTGGCTGCTGGGGTGCCTGTTGATGTTCCCTCCTCTGTGCTGCCACTTGATTTGTGCTGCTGCCGTGTCTTGATGCATGCAGCTGAGGTGGAGGGTCTTTGGCCGTTGGTCTTGGCCCTCTTTGCAGGTGTGCTGGTAGGGGTGTCCTGAAGCTCGTCGTTTGGATCGGACCCTGTGGTGGAGTAAAGGAGGGCGAGCGTTATTAATGGGTCTGTGGGAATTGGAATGGCAATGTATCACATGCATTGGGGTGGTACCTGAGGGTGATTTGGGTCGGGGCCTTGGAGGTGCTTTCATTTGTGTGTGGAGTGAGGGTGCAGTTGTTTGGCAGCCTGCAGTTAGGGTGTGCCTGCTGCACGTGTAGTGGGTGTTTTTGGGGTTTTTAATTATTTATGTATTTATTGTGAGTTTTAAAGTGCGCTATCAGGCCAATGTGTGTGGACTTTCTCCTGGCCATGTGTTACTGTTGCGCTATGTGGACACATGTGATTCACATGATTGGACATTGTGGATTTGGCATGGTTTTATTTGGGCCACCTACCGGATTCTCCGGATGTCTGCACTCCTTTCTCCATCCCTCCGACTCCCTCTATGCTCTCCATTCCTATGGTGGAGGCACAGATTTCTTCCCAGGGGGTCAACTTGATGGGTGATTCCGATCCTCCCCCGGTGGCTGTGGCAATGTTGCGGTTGGCATAAAGTATGCTACGGACGCGTATCCGCAGGTCGTCCCATCGCTTTCTGCATTGCTGTGGGTTGCGGGGTGCGGTCCCCACCGCACTTACCCGCTGTGCCAATAGGGCCCATATGGCCTTCTTGTTCGCAAGTGCCGTCCTGGTCATTTGCGTGGAGAAGACGGCGGCAGCATTCTCCTGGAGGGTCTCTGTAAGCATGGTGAGTTCCTCACGGGAGAAGTGGACCTGCCGCTTGCGGTCGCACGCTTTCTTCGCTACTTTTCCCATTTTTCTTGGTTTCACTAGGGTGGATGACGGGTTGGGATGTGTCTCAGGGTAGTGTTTTTAGTGGTTGTGTGGATTTTGTGGTTTTATAGGTGTACGGCGTGTTGTTTCCCGTTCCGGGCCCATGTTTTTACTTCCGTTTCCGTATATTTACGGTCACCGTACTTTCCGGTTGGCGCTCACTGTGGTGTCCGCTAAGATGGGTGGCGGTATTGCACCTAGGGTGCCGTACGGCGGCGGTGTGGGCCGTTTTGGGGTCATTTCCGCCATCGCGGACTTTGCACTTCCGCCATGCCGTGGTGCTCGTGCCCGATGGGTCGGAATGGGCCGCACTTTGCTCCATCGTGCAATGGCGGAAACGCTATTTACGCTGTGGCGGTCCGGTCAGTCACTTTCCGCCAGGGTCGTAATGAGGGCCATTGTGATAACCAGCAGAGTAAGACATGGAAGGCATGGCAGAAAAGGCATTTACCAATGTATTATCATGTTGATTAAACGAAAATCGAACACGTGTTAAGTTAACTTATCTGTTGTATTTCCCCTAGGTGCAATGATCTACATAATTGCATACACTTCTGGAATCATCCTCATTTTTGGAATAATAATGTTGATTCTACTTAAAACAAGGTAAATCTGTATGTCAAAAAACGAATGGTATGTACATATGAAGTTGTGAAAATTGTGAAACCCTGCCCTATAAATCACAAGCACTTTTGGTATTTTGCTATTCGGGTATGGACATGTAGATGTCTTGCATAATTGCATGCATGTCCCATTGCTGACGTTTGTTTCACTTTCAAAACGGATGTTTATGTGAACAGCACACTTGGTGGTATTTGACTGCCTGCCCGACTGTAAGGTTATGTATGCTTGCAGATTTTCAAATACTTTGCAAGTGAAAAGGGCTGCATGAGGATTGTGAGTGGGAAAACTGGCAGTAAACTGCCAAGAATAATCCAATAGGTTACTCCAACTCCAGGGTGTGGGCAGTGGCTTTCGGGTGAGTCATATTTTCTCCAGGGACAATACAAGTGCAAAAATAGATGATCAATAGAATTGACTTTTTCAAATTGTAGCACCCTCCAACGCGACACACCAACAATTGCAATTCACAAAGTGTAGACACCATGGTACCCCATTGAATTAAGATAAAAATGAATGAAATGCTACTGAAAATGAAGACAGATTCACAGAGTGTTTTCCAATGGGGTTTTGCCATTGTAAGACCCTTCTGTGAATTAGACCCATAATATAATAAGCAACATCCGAGGCTAAAAACTAGCAGGTGAATACGAAATGCTCCATGTGCATGTTTGCAAACACAGGAACAAGGAAACAAAAGCACAGCTGGAAGTGGTACACCAGTGAGGAACCTCTATGGGTCTGGTGTCTTTGCCAGGCATGCGCAGGAGCTGATGCTGAACTGTGAGGCAGATGCAGGTGACCATTGGGAGGGTGAGAAGAGACAGCTGGCCCGAAGAAGAACAAAAAGTGGATCACCCTGGGCAGCATGATTCAGGGAGTGTCAGATTGTGCATCACGACTTAGTGGACACATTCATTTCAGCACACGTGAACACACTAGACTAGAAGTCACTTGATCCCCACTTAACATTCAACCATCACCATCTCAAATTACAACCAAGTACACCAATTGCTCACCTCTGTGCTGCTTACTTGAATAACTGAAGTTAACTTCAGAAACCAACCTCCTCATTCAATAACACCCACCTCTCTCCTCTTTAATTCTCAAACCACACCTCCTCACCCCACTTCCCAACACTCAGCTCCAAACTCACCAAACAACAAATGTGCTCACCTCCCAAATCATCAAAACACACTTTCCCAATCTCCAAAAGCCCAATCCCTAAAGTACCCGTCTCAGAACAAAGACACTCAGCCCGTCCTTCAGGTACAACAGAGTCACTTGTCGAAATCATCCTGCACACTAAAGCGCATGCAATTTTTCTTTCGTGGGTCAGGTTGAGTGTGAATTGGTAGGCTTTGCCTGTGCCTGACACAGAAGCTGCATGGTTGGACCTGTACACAACCTGCAGGTGGTGGAATCTCTCCAGCCTCTACAAGATGCCAGACATCAAGCAAATTAACCAAACCCTAACTGTTCGATACTTCTTCTTGAGTTCCATCAGAAGACTTGCACTGTTGCTCCGCAGTTGTTTTATATCTCTTGCTCTTCTTTTTAATAAATGGCCACTCTGATTTCATAAAGGGCAACATACTTTGTTAAGGTTCAAACTTTTCTCCAATGGGATCTGACCTTGTATCCTCTCTCCTCTCAAGCGTGTCACCATTCTGTTTAATTCCCTAATGTAGACCATTAACTGTTGTGAGCACTTGTTTTTGAATGCCTGTCCCATAGCTTCCCTCCTTCTGCTGCACACAAAAGAAAAACAATGAACAACATTATCTGGGAAAACCTTTCTGAACCCCTTTTGTGAGAACATGTTTTATTCTTTTCCCTCATACCCATCATCCAAAAAAGGGAAAGCTACTGTGAAATACTTTTATTTTAGTATAAACCCCTTATGATACCTTTCCTTAGTGCTGCCAACCTCAAAGGTGTCACAGAACAAGTGAATCTCTTTGGAAGCATTCCACCCTCTGTTGAGGAGTAGTTTCAGCAGCAAGTATGGAGCAGTTGGAACCAGAGATAGGGGTCAGCAAGAAAAGGAATATAATGATGCAAAGATGGAGAGGCACTAGGTGGGGAAGCAATAGGCAGCATACATGGAAAGATAATAGAGAGGGCACATGAAGATGCTGAAAAGTGACTGTGGGATGAGTAAGAGGAGGAACACAGGAGGCACCATTTAAGAGGTAGCAGGATGTTTAACATGAAACGTTGAATCAATGAGGGACAGCCAGAGGAACATGATGTGGTGGAACAGAAAGGGGCAAGTTCAAGATAGTAGAAGATGGTAGAGGAACATTTGGTATAAGTAGTGCAAGGAGTAATGGGAGGAGGGGGGTTCCTGAGCTGATGCTGGTGGCTCCCATCCTTTAGAGGGTGAGGCCAGCCAAAGGAAGGGACTAATACAAAAATACTAACCGCACACTTTCTAGTCTGTGCCCTTTCTGGGATTTACAGTTGTTAACTCTGCCTGAAGGAAAGGTCTGGGCAGATGCATGGGCAGTTGTGTAAAACGTATAAAATAAGTCACTGCAGCAGGCCAAAAAGTATGTGCATCAAGCATTGTGCATAGCTTCAATAAATAACCATGTTTGGTAGTGGAATCCACCAACATATTCTAGAAAGGTGTTATCTGCTTTCCCTCCTGTTACAATAACCCCCTCCAGTAGTGAACATAAAACATTTGCCAGCATATCTGGAGCAGGAGCGCATTTGCTACCATGCTGTAGGGCTGATTTGAAAGAAGACTAACCAAAGCCACTGATCCTGACTGGATCTATCTGTGGTAGAAAGGTTTGCTGGGTGATATGTGAACAGTTGGCATGAGTTTCTGTTCCAGCCTGCAGGCAGGCATTGCTTGGAGTGCAGGTGGTGGCTAGTAAGAGGGAGTTGGAAGACTCTGCCATTTAAGATGGACTAGGGGCTAACCTGCATTCACATCACCCCAGCATCCGCAATACATTGAGTAATGGAGAAAGATAAAGACAAGCTTTACTTATTTTAACATTGACAATCAACTCTCACCTGACTGCTCCTATTTCGCTACACTCCTGCCACCCTACTACCTATAACCCTCATCAATCTCTCATTCCTTGCCCATCCTCTGCATTTTCTCAGTTTCTCTCCTTCTCTTTCCTTGCTGCTTCACCTTTGAAACTCCCTTCCTAACCTGTGACATAAAAACACCAACCACACAGTTGCTTTCGATTTGCCCTTCCAACTTTATTTCCTCCATTTTGAAACATCGACTAGGCTTTCCCAGAGCATTCTTTCACACCTTCATCCACTCTTGCAGACCACCAGTGTCAACATGCGTGCTGAAATGTGCCTGGAAAAATCTTAGTTCTGACGCTAGTCGGTTTTCTGTCAGAAGTCTTAACGTTCATCTACTCTGAGAAACATGTCATGTCTAAGTCGTATTATGTTGCATGGGTAGAACTCACAAGATGCTCACTTTGGCAGCTCCAAAGATATTCTCAAGTTTTCAGATTTGTGGTATCAGGGAATATGAATTCTCATATGTTTGGCTCTATAGTGCAAGGTAGAGTTCAAAGGTGGCCGCTACGGTATTAGGGAAAACCCTTACAATGAACATGTTGGCTGCCCTCATGTATCAGGGAGAACACAACACATGCTCTTGTTGATGGCTCTCTGCCCCGTTGAAAGTGAAGTCACTCATAAACTACTGTGGTTTTAAAATACCAGAAGTAGGACCTACGAGGAGGACCTAAGCACAGAGAAGTAGAAGCAAGTTGCTTATGGCATGTCATCCTAATCTGACAGTTATTCTTCACCCCTAACAGCAGTCTATCACTTGGGCTACCAGTTTTTGAATAAATGTCCCCAAAAAGTAAAGCACAATCCACTTTTTGATGTGCGACTTGAAGCAGACAACAAGGCTTCATTGTGGGACCTAATGTGTTGTTTATGGATATATTTCTTACCATAGTCTTCCTCATTCAATGTTAGCAGTTTTACTTTGGCCATGGCAGGGCTCCTTCTGCTGTCAGATATAACATCACTGGCAGCACTAAAGACTCACCCAGATTGTACATTGGGAAGGGGAAAGCTAAGGGATTCTATGGAAAGGCTCCCAGGAGGTGCAGGCCAGAAAGGACACTTATTGAAATAGTACTGTAGAGGATCATTATGCCTGCTTATATGTCATGTATCATGTACACGTGCATTCGTCACCTTAGTGTCCTAAGGTCCTTAACATGTTATTCTACATCGGGAGTTTATGATTGCGTGTGGAGCCCATCTCTACAGACAGTATTGCTCCTAGACTCACAGCAGCTGGAACAGGTAGTGTTTGTGACAAGATCAATGCGTTTTCTAATGAAGAACAACCACAATCTTCTTGACATCTCTGGGGATCATTTTTTGCTTAGCACAGGGGTTGCTGCAATTTCTTTCTGACGCTTTCTTCACACAGTTTCATTTCCACCTGATGCATCAATGCATCTTTATGAATGTGAACTGCTTTGTTCTTTTGGGATCTCAGAATTCTACTATGCATCTGAAAAACTGCCTATTTTGTCTTGGAAAGGGGGTTAATAAATTATACCAGGAGATATTCAATGTTCTCTTTCATTGAGGATATATTTGGATCGGCAAGTAGGGTTGAGAGCATATCCCTCAGCAGCTGTGCTGTATCCAATTTTCAACCCAAGTCATGCATCCATATCATATTTGATAGGCTAACTTCTAGCAGGTATACCAGTGTCAATACCTCAAAGAGTGATGCACTGTGCTGGTTAGCATTCGTGGTGGCTTCCCCAAAACACCATAACACAGATAAAACACCAAGGCAGAACGTCTTTTCATAATGAATGCCCCATACAAAGCTTAGCTCGTCCTGTTGCAATATTCAGTAATGCAATTTGTTTGCTCACGTAGACATGTGCCAAATAGAATTCTATCAGGAGGTAACTTCAGTTATCAAGTGGTACTCTGAGAACCTGTTGAGCTTCTTGACATTGACTCAGCAGACATCTTGCACTGTGGGCAAGCTGAAATGTGAACAGATCTTTCTTGACTATAGAAGTCATGCCCTAAATAGGCTGGCAGATGCTAATGAAGAGTGGCAATGTATGGTGAACGATGCAAGGAATATGTTTGGTCTTATCAATTTGTAGGGCAGCAAAGTTATATTGGACCCATTGCCATCAGTAATGAAGCAGAGCTTTAGGTGTAGTGTTTTTAATCATTGTGCCACAACCTCACCCCTCTTCTAATACACATCAACGCCTCTCTGTACTCTGCCTCCAAAGTGTTGCATACTCAAAGTGGCCTGGTGTCCAGCTGCATTCGCATGCGCCCCTCTAGAATTGCTCCTAGATCCAGAGCCCTCTTCAGTGGAAGGGGAGCAGAAGGTCACCCAGTGTGGTTGCAGTCATGAAGTCAATGATCTGACCACCGACACACATGTCCATGGTGAAGTGGAATTTCTGGTTAGCAGCCTGATCTAAAACCTGCTTCAAAACATACATTACATATTCGTACTGCTCTGGCATAGCCTTGTGTGAAATGTAAGATAGATTGCTAAATTCCTAATGGTAATCAACTTTACTAGTGAATACGTGAGGACAGGGATGTTTAACAAACAATATGGAAAGTGGTAAATAGCCAGCAATACCACCTGGTTAGCAATGAGCAAGCACACTCTGCCATGCATCATGTGATATTTATGTCCATGTGCAAAACACCTCCCTCTTGGTCATTAGGGGCAGTATCACTGCAGGGAGCGGACCTAGGCTGGGAGTTCAAAACAATGTTGGCACATCAGCAGTACTTTCTAAGGTGACTGTATGGGACACGTGGACTATGGTGATTGGCTACCGGGGAGAGAGCGGCAGTTGAGGTTTAGTTTGTCCATTCACTAGTGTGCAGGGTGCTGCTGCGATTGGGACTGCAAAGACATGGTACCGAAGCTGCTCCTGTGCTTCCCTGGAAAACACTTCTCTTGCACAATTTCCATTTAGCGCTAAGGCTTGGCATCTTAAGCTTACTTGACTTTGATGTTGGTGGTGAGGGTGATGGTTGTGGTGCTAGCTTTGGCGGCCTTGGTTGCTTTTAGCGCTTACAGATTATGTTTTAAAGACAATGTGCAGAGGTGGATGAATAACTTTGTCTTCCCTTCTGATCAACATAATTGTGTCATTGTCCTCCTCCATAGAAGTGGTTCATGTCCACCGGTTGCCACTGCCTGTAATCAGATGGGCCATAATTTCTATCTAGCACATCATCATTACCTTTTTAAAAAAAATAAATAACTGCATGTTGGTTTTTCAGAGAAAACCTTTGCTCTATGTAAAAATACAACATAACATTTGACATAACGTTTTACATTTCACAGAAAATTCAACGTCATCTTTATATTGCCCCCACCGTCAAATTCAGTCATATTGCATTTCCTAGAAAGACTTTAAACAAGTAAAACCATACATCATAATCCACTGCCAAATAGATCCAATCAGTGGGATGGCTTCTAATGCTATACAACCAATATAAGAAACACGTGCACCACACAGCTCCGACGTGTTCAATTTTAGGAGCACATACTGCCATACCTGGGGTGCAACTGCCGTAACAACCAGGGCTTCTGCCGAGTATGTCGAGCTCCAGAACGGGTCAGTAGACCATCCTTCACGGGCACACACCAACTTTCCATATCCCCTCCAATATTGCTCCTGGAGTGCTTGGCATTCTAGTAAGATGGGACGCTATCCCATTACCACACAAATGACACAATCGCGCTTCCAGCTTGATGCCCTGCCATGCTCCTATATTCTCAAAAGTAGGCAGGATAGCAAAGTGAATACGTGATAAAGTGCCTTAACTGTACCAGACAAGATTTTACCAAGTATATGCGTGGTTTATCTGGAGTGATACCTGGAGTGGAAAATTCCCCATATCGCATTTTCAGACTGAGTTTTCTGATTTGATTTACACAGTCCCATACTTTGATTTTTTCCTTTAATGACTTTATAAATAAAGCAGAGCTTTCATGGCAAGGGATCTCTAGGCCAACAGTGTTTTGATGAGTTTTTACAGAGGATTCCAAATTACAATAGAGTGCATTCTTACAGCCACTCTCAGACACTCTAACCAGGATGCCCAGCAAAGACTTTGGGCCACATTACGGGTCTGTCGGTAGCCGTGCCTGTAACAAAGGTACAGCTGCCGCCGGACCCGCGATTTTACCGGCACCCGTGAATGGGCAATTACCGGATCCTGCCGAGGTGGGCGGACCCAGTAATTGCCCATTCGCGGGTGCCTGCAATAAGGGACTCCTCATCCCCATTCGGCCCCATAGGGCTAAATGGGAATTGGGAGCTCGGATGCACCATTCATAACAGGGCCGGTGCATCCACGAGATGTGCTTGCGGGGTGCCGCACTGCCTGCCAAGTCCGGCCTGGCGGGCAGAGCAAGACCCGCAAGCACAACTCGTAGTATGGCGGTCTGGATGCAACGGCACTGGCAGCCTTACCGGTGCCATTGTATCCAGACCACCAGGGTCGTAATGAGGCCCTTTGTATCTTTCTGAGCCCAGACCAGCTTGGCATAAGACTTGCAAAGGTCAATATCATCCAGAGGGTGATGAAATTCCTTATAAGTGCCCATTTCCTGGTAAACTTTGATAGGGCAAAGTTCTCGTAGAATGCTAAGTTTGGGAAACCTCTAATTGGAAAACTAAAATATACATATGTTTCCACCCCTTCAAGGGATTCCTTGCCTAGCCTCCAGGTAAAAAAACATATGTTTTCCTGGTCGTTCTCCAATTATCATTATGTTTGTTTTCTTGAGGTTAACTCTCATGCAGTTCCTGACGTCATAGCTTGCTAGGGCATCCAAAGATCGTTGGAGACCAATGACTGTTTGAATCAGCAAGATGGTGTCATCGGTAAATGCCATTCAGAATATTCTCTCACCCCCAATTTGGGGATGAAAGTTACAGCAGGATGTTATCACGAAGTCCATGTCTGTGACATACAGGTTGAACAGCAAGGGTGCCAAAACGCACACCTACTTCAATCCTCGATTGGTGTTAATCAGCCATGTGACATGGCCATCCTGATCGACCTGTACCACTACAGAGGTATCAAAATACAAGGACCTAATAAAATATAACAAGGCTGGGTCAATGCCCCAGTTGGCACGTTTTTCCTAAAGAAGAGTACGGGACACACAATCAAATGAGCTATCATAATCGATATAGCAGATGTTTAGTTCTTATTTTTTGTTCTTGCAACATCTGCCATAAGATACTGCAGGGCCCAGATGTTGAAGGAAGTGCTGTTTCCAGTCCTAAAGGCAGTTTGCAGCCTACTTAAGAGAACCTGGTTGTTGACCCACCACTGCAATATATGCAACAAAAGTGTAGCAAAGATTTTTCTGTTTGAGTCTAACATTGCCAAGAGCATGTAATTCGTGGGATCAGCCCGTCAGCCCTTTTTGAAAACAGACGCTAAGATGAATTTCCTTCAACTTGCGGGTATAGTGCCATCAATGAGGATACGAGCAAATACTAAGGTGAAAACCCGGCCCCATAGTTCTGGGTTAGCCTCAATGACTGTGTTTGCCAAGCCGGCTGGTCCTAGAGCCCTGGAGCTCTTGGCTCAATTAATAGCCAGCAATACATACTTTTCCTGGAAGTTAATTGGAAAGCCTGCAGAAGGTTTATAGTTCTTACTCAAGGTGAAGCTGGGGGACTGATCGCAATATAAACAAGTGACATGTCTAACCCACAGAGCATAAGCATTTTTCTCAGTCTCATTGAATGTGAAAGTGAATAGAAATGTCCTATATCGTAGTCCTCTACACTATGAGCTGTTTTTTCTGGCCTAGTATTCTCTAGGCATGTATTTTTTTTTATGCTCGCCAAAATCCTTTTTACTATGTACTTTTCCGCCTTGCTCATCATGTTCCTTTAAACTGAATTGTTTGTCCTATGTCAACATCCTCCTCTACACAGTGTACAGGGCATCAAGGCTCACAGTGGTTCTCTTCATTGTCTGTCTGTGTCCCAACTCAAAAGTAGAGGCAATCAACACCTCTCCCAACTTCTTCCTAAATGATAGAGGTCAGAACCTCTTCCTCCCCTTACGCTAATTGTTGACTACTATATCTTATACAGCAGGTGTTCTGCCTATAATTTGTCATGCAGATTTCTGGCTGCCCCAGTGTAGACCAGAAAAAGGAGAAATCATGCTCGTAATACAAAAGTTGTTTGTAAGTTATTCCCTTCCTGTTGAGATACAGACAGCAGCTTGAGTGGCTGATATAAACTACTGTCGAGCCACATGTATCACCCGGTCCCGTCCATGTTAAGGTTCACTAGATAAGTTACCATGCACATTGTTTATAATGTAATTTCATCCTGCCTCCAAAGAATTAAAAAGACATGTATACAGAAGTTACAAGTATGCGTGCTGCCCACAAACACATGCCATCTCATTTAAAGCGCCACTCAATTCTCCGTCTTCCTTACAAATACTAAGATTCTTCAATGGACAAAAGATGCCCATGTCTTTTCATTTTGAATACGATTATTAAATGTTTACATACGATAAAACGTTTTAATGTTTTTAATAGGCAAAAATATTTCTAAAACTTTCTTAAAAAGCAGCAGGTATGCAGAGTGGTCACACAATGACAGCAGCGTACTTAGATGCAGGAACTAAATGTATCCTCCTGCCTGCCACCGCCTCTATACAATTCGGTCATTCTATTCCCCCTTAACTAAAAGCAAGACACAACCATTGATATCATGCTTGGTGGTCCCCAGGGCTCTTTACTTCCTGGTACTGACACAGTGCACTCAGTTGCGTCCTCTGAATATAATCTCCTCATGCCTCCCAATGTGTCTTAGACGTTTCTACACAAGGAACTACTATGTGAACTGTTATGTTAAGTTACAGGATGTATACAGCACTCAGTTGACATTTCCATGGCCTGACGGCTCTCTGGTTGATCTGAACAAAAGACAAATGGTTGAGCTAGGTTAATGTGTGTTGGTTGGGGAGGCTAAATGCAGCATTTTTGCATTGATGGATTCACTCCGTGTTTAATGTGTGGGGTGTTTGATAGGGCTTGGACTTGGGACCTATTTATGAACAACTACTCTTATTGTGTTAGACTCAATTATAAGGCAATGTTTTGGCTATTTTGTTATTGTACTGTCAGCCACTCATAGTCACACAATAGGCAAAAACAGTGTGCAAAGGACACATTCTTCTGCATCGTTGGCCGGCTCACTGTATTCATGAATGATGAGCCAGGAAGTGACTGTGCTGCGCACTCATGCTGGCCTTGCAAGCACACTGTCCCTATCATCCATTAAGTAATTGTAAATAAAAGTAGTGGATCTGTGACTCTGGTGAGGTATGAAATAAGTCGGATGGAGCAAGGTGAAGCACATGTTTCAAGGGTTTCTGGATGGGACAGGTTGACAGCCAACTGGGTGGAACTGGCAAAAGAAGGAGGTCCTCCAGATTGTTCTTCATGATTCTGCATTAATACTTATCAATTTCTCTGCAGCCTTCGACACAGTCAACCATGACACTCATCAAAAGACTAGAAATTATTGGGATCGATAATGCTGCTCTCCTCTGGTTAAAATCTTTCCTGACAGAAACAACAGAATCAATCTGGCTAGAACCATTAAAATCAACACGTCGGAAAACAACATGTGGTGTGCCACAGGGCACATCACTTTCACCAGTACTCTTTAATATTTACATGACTCCACTGATCAACCTCATCAAAAAACATGCCCTCACCTGCAACAACTACGCAGACGCCACCCAAATAATCTATAAAATTCACACCAATGAAGAGCAAATCTCAACGCTAACCAACTGCCTCATTGAACTAAACAAATGGATGAGCACCAACAGCCTTAAATTCAACCAGGACTGAACCAAAATCATGAATACACCCAATGACCTGGCAAACAACCATCACATTTGAGGGCCCACTGAAGTAGGCAACCCACCAGAACTACCCTAGATCTTCAAAAATCTTGAAATTCTAATGGAAAATGAGATAACACTAGAACCACAAGTAAACGCAGTAGCTAAGAAATGCTTCTGCCACAGACACACAATAAAGAACATACTTCCCTGCCTCTCCTTCACAAACAGAATGCTCACCATCATCTCCCCTGTCATGTCAAGAAGAGACTACGCCAAGAGCATCTACATTGGAATGCCAGAATTGCAGAAGTTACATTGTATACAGAACAAGACTACTGCTTAAACTCATAAGAACATAAAACATCACACAAGCACTGAGAACGTTGCATTGGCTGCCAGTCATGAAACAAATCTTCTTCAAAATGCTTTCATTAACACATAGAGTGATCCATGGCCAAGGAGCGGAATGCATGCAAGAGAAATCACCATCTATAAACCAACACAAACACTAAGATCCCGCAACGAAATCCTCCTTGAAATGTGGGGTTTTACCATTTTCCTGCATTCAGATGAAACTCTAGAACTCGCTCCTGAAGGAAATATGAACCACAGAGGATCACCTCAATTTCAGGAAATTATTCAAAACTTGGCTCTTTAACACTCCTATCTGAAGAAAACTTCAAAGCAACACACAATCCACCCATCACAATGCAAGAGAACTCCATGCAACTGGACCTCTCCAATGCCAATCAAAAGCACACAAGGAACAAGACTAAGAGAAAGGGCCAACGCATCGCAAAAAAACAAACAGGCCCAACCAACCCTACTAATACATCTCTACCCCTCTAACACTCAGCATATCCACCTCATTACATAATCGACTTGACAAGAACCCCAGACATGAAACACCAAAACTACAAACATACTTCCATCTCTCCACAACACCCAATACAAAGGAATACTAGCATTCAACACACAAATGCCAATCTACCAAATCATGTGATAACTGCCCTTAGGAATGTCTACCCAAGGAATTTGAAGGAACTCTTGTGTGATTACACATTACTAACTCAATGTCTATTCATAATGACCATTCAATTGGTTGACAAAAACTTTACATAATACATTTCAAGTCTTCCAAATTCTTGTTTTCATAAAAAGATTAATTAATGCAAAGACACAGGCAAACATTGATGTACAATGCATTTCGGTCCTATGACCATCTTCAGGGTCAATAATCTGCCCTTTTTGCTGTGTCAGTTTTTGAAGTTTCATATGCCTCTACATTATACTGAGTGTTTTACTTAAGTCAACTCCCTTTTAGGAGTGCCCTGTGCGTGGATTTGGTAGGAAAACTGGGCATCACACCAAGTGTCAGAGATGAGTTTCCAGATCTTGGAAGTTATTTAGTAGCACGCGAGTGATGCAATGGATCAATTATTGTCACATGCACGGCAACAATCGATCCATTGCAGCGCTCGATTGCTAATTTCGTTTTATTTTCATTTTATTATGTAAAATAATTGTCAACCATATGATTGATCATTATGAAAACACACTGAGTTAGCAAAAGATTGTGTTGAACATTTTTGTGTGTAATCACACAAGAGGTCCTTCCAATTCCTTGGGTCGACATACCTAAGGGCAGTTATCACATTGGGGGTCATTACAAGGTTGGAGGTAACCATGCCACAATTTGCGGCATTGGTTACCTCCTTACCGAGTACCGGGTCCGGGTTCCTCAAATGAGGATTTACCGGGCCATTCCAACCTTGGAGAACCCAGTAATTCCTCATTCGAGGAAACCCGGACCCGGTACACCCTCATTCCAATCGAGCCCCCATAGGGCTCAATGAGACTGGGGAGGGAGCTAACAACGGGCCTGTTAATAACGGTGCCCGTTGTTAGCTCCCTGGTCTGCTAGCGGGATCCGCTAAGGGCACCTGGTTTTACATAATGACAGTAATCATACTATTAGAAAAGATATTGACACTGGGTGTGCCAATATATGGCAGAATCCCCACATAAGGACATACTCCTGTTGGCTACACCATTAAAATTGCAAAGCCCCAATAAGAAACTATGTCTAAACTGGCTGCACAATGTAGTCCAGTCTAGACACTTAACAACAAACACCAGCTTTGCTTTATCCTTGATGAACAGATAACAACACTTAACAGGCATGCTTTGTCATAGATGCCCAGAATAAAATACCATGCCATCATTAGAAATGGATAGACTAGCTGCCCCAAAATGCCAGTCTAGCCAAGTAATAAGACATCATGCTTGGCTTATCATTGATGCCCAGTAAAAAACGTCATGTCACAGTTAGAAAAGGTTAGACCAGCAGCCCCCAAAATACCAGTCTAGCCAAGTAATAACACATACCATGCTTGTTTTATCATACATGTCAGAAAATAGAAAGAGTCATACCTCAGTAAGAAATGACTAGAGTGGTGGCGCATAAATGCCAGTCTAGCCACATAATAACACATCATGCTTTCTTTTATCAGCTGGAGATTGCCCATTAAAAATGGAGTTGCAGTGCCAGACCCCCACTGGCTCCCCCACCCGGCACAAACCCCCAAGTGTGCACAGAATCACACAACACATACACAACACATACACACACAACATTCACTCACTCATTCACACGTGCACCCATACATTATACATTCACTCATTCACACACATTTTACATAAAAAATACAAATCTTAACTCATCTCAAATTCAGCTCTGCTGCACCCTCCTCTCCTGTTTCCGGCTGGCACATGAGCAGGAATCAGTATGCTTCCTGGTTCCTGCTCATGAGTGAGCACGCGCCGGAGCTCTGATGACACGTATCCCAGATCTGTTTATATGTGTGGGGAGGCACAGGAGTACTCCCTGCACATACAAATGTGCAGTATCCCAACCTGCATTTCCAATGAGCCATGCAAGACTGGGGAAAAAACACCTCTGCCTAGCATGTTCCCTTCGACATGCGCGGCTGAGGTACGAACTGTCAAAGGGAAACTCTTCAAGCTGGCCCAAGAGCACTCCCTCAGCTCCAACAAGCAGCTGAGGGAGCACTCCTGGACTGGTGTGGCTCCTCATGATGGGCAAGGGTTTTGGTGAATTGACATCCCCTTGCTCATTATGAACCAGCTGCCCCTAAGGCTCATACTACAATTGTACACTTGTCCAATGGCATGAAGGGGCAAATCCCATGTAGCTACCTAATGGTGAAATACAATTATGTGGAAATGGCACGGAACTCTATCAACTGTAATTTCTAAGCATTTAACTTGAGATAACAACTTGACAAGTACTCCAAAAATCCGGCAGGTGGGGTGTTGTGAGAGATAATTTCTTAGTGCTAGCAGAACCTCCTCCAGCTTCCGAAATGTAAGATAAAACCAGATAGAGTTTCGTGCCTAGACACACTTGTTTGCAAGTGCATTATAAATGACTTATCATATCATATCACATCCTGGCTAATATGTCATTCAGTCTCTGTGGATGTACAATGAAACAGATTTCAGTTTAGCTGTAACTGGTGCAGGGAGGACAAATTAAGAGGTATGTTTTTGTTTCATAAAGAAACATTCTGGAATCATAAACATCATTGTAAAAATTAGTGAAACTGTTCACAGTAAAAAATCAAAGTAGTGGTACTCTCCTACTGATAGCTCCTGCTCCCTTCAACCACTGCTTGCACTACTGCCTGCAGGAAGGTGGATGGCTTGGGCCTCTGGTGCCTAGAGGAGCTAGCAAACCATGGTAAATTGAGAAGCGTACAGAGTACACAGTGTACAGGAATACAGAGATTTTAAGTTCTTCCATTCCATTCATATGTCATTCAGACCTGATTTCATTCACTGCGTTATAGAACTTGTACTTTTTCTTTCCTAAATTTAAATTCAGGACTATAAGCTCCATAATTCAATAAAAACAGACTTGATAACATACTCATGCAGGACATGGGGAAACTTAAGATTGCTGGTGGTATGGCTGGGACATGGTACCCATATGGCTCTGGGGCTGCTGTACCTCTGCAGGTTTGCACACAGAGTGAGCTCAAAACAGGGCCTTATTAATTTTGGCAATGCTCCTTACAGGGTAATTCATAGAATTTTGCACAAAAGTGGCGCACGCGGCTGGTGCACAGTGTGCGCGTGCGAATGTCTGCGCCAGCCGCGTGCGCTAAAATCGATTTCCGTGCACAGCGTATTCATGGATTTTCACCTCCAAAACCAGCCGTGGCGCAGAGTGGCGCAGCGACCCTGCAGCAGCGCCAGTTACGCCCCCAAGAACGCCCCTAGCACAAGGAAAAGCCATCAAAATCCCCAATCCAGCGCAAAGGGCTGCGCTAACCCTGGACCAGTTTACAGGGCTGCCAAACAGCAAACGCCAAGCGGGGAACATGTATTTCGGGGGTTTGTGTGAAGTTTCACATGCGAAAGGGCCTGTGCGAGTGGGGTACGTGTATTACGGGGGTTTGCGGGAAGTTTCACACGCGAAAGGGTCTGTGCGAGTAGGGTACGTGTATAACTGGGGTTCGCGGGAAGTTTCACACGTGATTTCAGCAGGGTACGTGTATTACGGGGTTTCACTGGAAGTTTCACATGCGAAAGGGCCTGTGCGGGTGGGGTACGTGTATAACTGGGGTTCGGAGGAAGTTTCACACGCGATTTCATCAGGGTACGTGTATTTCTGGGGTTCGCAGGAAGTTTCACACGCTATTTTGATGTCAGAGCAGGGTACGTGAATGTCAAGGGTGTGCGGTGAGTCCTACACGTGAATTGGCAGTGTGGGTCCTCCCAGGTGTTCCCTCTACACCCCCCACGGCACCTGCAGGTAGCCCACACCACAGGGGACTAGCCCCAATCCAGGTCATGTCCTGCAGGCAGCCCATCCACCATGGGCATGCCCCCCAGCCAAGCCACATGTCAGCTTGCACCCCCACCCCACAGCAGTCAGGGGCACCTGCCAGCAGGCCCCACAATGTCCTCCTGCGCCCCCACCCCCCAGCAGTCAGGGGCACCCGCCAGCAGGCCCCCACTCATGTCCCACACATGTCCCCCGCACCCCCAACCCTCAGCAGTCAGGGGCACCTGCCAGCAGGCCCCCACTCATGTCCCACACATGTCCCCCTGCACCCCCACCCTCCATGTAGGGGAAGCTTAGACCTCCGGCTTTGGTTTTTTGATGCGTGGGATGCAGAGTAGGTTGGAGTATTGCGTCCTGGTGGGACGGGAGGAGGATGGTTTGAGGATGGTTTCTGATAGATAGGATGGGGCGGAGAGAGAGCGGCATTTGTGTGTAAGTGTGAGGATTTTGAGCGTGATCCGCTCTTTGACCGGGAGCCATTGGGCTGAGTGCCTGGCATGGGTGATATGTTCTCTTCTTGGGATACTGAGAGTGGCCCGGAGAGCATTGTTTTGCGTGACTTGTAATCTGTTTAGGTTTTTTGGCTGAGGTGCCTCCTAGGAGTGCATTACAGTAGTCCAGTTTGGCTCCAATGGTTGCTCTCGCTATAGAGAGGCAGTTGAGTTTGGAGAGGTATTTCTTGATTGCGTTTATGAGTTTGTTGGTGTGCGCAGGTGAGGAACTGATTGCGCTGACTTGTCTAGTCATAGATAGTGAGGCGTCAAGGTATACTCCCAGAGTCTTTACGGTAGTGGATACGGGGATGATGGAGTTGTCAATGGAGAAGTTAGCGTACAGTTTGTCAAGTTTGTCTAAGGTGTTCTGTTGTCCTAATATCATGATTTCAGTCTTGTCTCCATTGAGGCAGAGGCCATTAACTGCCATCCATGCCTTGATAGTGGAATAGATTGTGTGGAGAACCGTAGCGTCTTCGTTGTATGATCCTGATAGAGGTAGAAGTACTTGTGTGTCGTCTGCGTAGTTCGTGTATGTGATGCCGTAAGAGTCGAGTTTGTCAAAGAGGGGCTTGGAGAATAAGTTGTAGAGTGTGGGTGCAGTGCATGATCCTTGAGGGACCCCGCAGTGGATTGTCGTAGGGGTGGCGTTGGCGATATACGAGAAGACTTTCATGGCTCTTCCCTCTAGGAAGGAGGTGATCCAGAGAGCTGACTCTTTAGAGAAGTTGGCTGAGTGTGTGAGTGTGAAGTGAGAATCTTGTGATCAACCAGATCGAAAGCGGCTGAGAGATCTAGAAGGAGCAGGAGAGCAGGCTTGCCTGTGTCCATAATTTGGGTGATCTGGCTCTTCAGATCCACCAGAGCTGTTTCTGTGCCATGTCCTTTTCGGAAGCCTGATTGCCTAGTCCCGAGGATGGAGTGGGTTTCCAGGAATTGTTGGATTCGGCAATGTGCGGCTTTGTCTAGTAATTTCAGGAGGAATGGCACTGTAGTTATAGGTCTGTAGTTGTTTGGTTGCAATGGGTCGAGAGTAGGTTTTTTTAGGAGAGACCGGACCCAGGCCTCTTTTGAGGTTAGCTGGGATGATGCCGGTTTTAAAGGACGCATTGATGAATGCCGTGAAGAGCGGCGCAAAGCAGTCTGCGCAGTCTTTGATGAGTTTAGGTGGGCAAATATCGCCTTTACATGGGGAAGGTGTGAGATTTTTCAGTAGGTTGATGACTTCTCATACAGTGACGTCTCTGAAGGAGAAGTCAGGTATGGTGGGCTTGGGCGAGGTGGGTGGGGTGTTGGTGGGTTTGGTTTCTGTCTGTTTAGGAAGTGCTTTGCAGTGATCTTTGATTTTTTTTTGGAGGAGGTCAATTTTGTGTAGCATGGCAGCTTGACTGCTGGTACACCAGGCTTCATCTTTGATTATTTCGTCTGGTGTACTGGGGAGGGGGGAGATAAGCTCATTAAAAATGGCGAAAATCTCTTTAGAGTGTGATTTGGCATTAGAGATTCGGGTGTTGAAAGCGTTGGCTTTGGCCTTGGTGATAGCTATCTTGTATTGGTGGGAGATTAGATTGAAATGGTTTTTGGTGCTAGTGCATGGGTCGGATTGCCAGTTTTTTAGTGCTGCTCTTTTGTCGGATCGCATAGATTGCAGATCTTAATTAAACCAAGAGTTGGCGTGTAGAGATTTCTTTTCTTTTTTCCATTCGAGTGGTGCTATTTCGTTGATAGCTTTGGTGATGACATCTTTGTAGATGTCTGCTAGAACATTTGGATCATTAGCAAATGGGGGAGCTAGCTCGGGGGTATTGAGGTAAGGACGCAGGTTATCCTCTATGAGTTTTTTAGAGCTTCTGACTTGTGCAGCGCTAGCAGGGGTCAGAGTTTAGTGGTTTTTGGTGATGGGAATAGAGAACTCGATGCAGTTGTGGTCAGTCCAGGGCAATGGGAAATTAGAGATGATAGTGGAGAGGCAGTTGTGGTCTGCAATCCAATCAAGGATGCGGCCTTTGGCGTGAGTAGGACTTTCTACTTTTTGGGTGAAGCCCAGGTCGATAAATTCCTTGGTAAGAGTGGCTGCAGATTTGTCTTTAGTACGTTAAATCCAAGATTGAGGTCCCCTAGTAGGAGGGTTTTGGTGGAGCTTTTGATGTTATTGCTGAGGATGTGAATTATGTTATCCTGGGAGTCTGGGGTGTTGCCTGGGGGGACGGTATAGTAGGTGGATGTTAATGGTGCTATTGGGTGACAGTGTGAGTTTGGTCGATAAGAGGTCAGAGTTGTTGGTCAAGGGGTGACTGACAGGTCGGAGCTGGAGGTTTTCCATGTAGATGAAGGCTACTCCGCCTCCTATTCGATCTGGCCTGTCTTGTCTGAGTATGTTGAAGCCAGGTGGTAGTGCAAGAGCAACGGCAGGGCCTGATGCTTCATGTAACCATGTTTCAGTGATGGCTAATAGGTCTATGATATTGTTGACTATGAGGCCGTGAATATCAGATGCATGAGCTGGGAGTGATCGGACATTGAGGAGGGCACATTTGATATGAGGTGTGTGTGGTTTGTTTGTGGGAGTGTGAGTGGTGGTTGTAGCTGATATGTTGAGTGTGGTGGTATTGTGAGGTGTGGCGGGGTTAGTGGGAGGTGGACTGTGGGAGAGTGGGTGTCCCATGCGGGAGTAGGGTTCGGAGGTGGTGCGGGAGCTCAGTATATAGTTTCTGTGTTCTGTGGGAAGGGGTCATGTGCTAAGTTCTGTGGTTTGTGTGCAAGCTCTAAGCCTTTCTCGTCTATGCATAGTTGCTACATAGGGTGTGTGAAGTGGCATGGTTAGTGAGGTATCTGGGGTATCGGGATGCATGGGGTAGGGGAGTGGTCCTAGTGTAGTGGGCATGTGGGGATGTGTAGGAGTAAGGAGTTGTAGAGCAGTGAGTGTTGCGAGAAGAGTGAGCAGCGTGGTGGTGGCAGTGGTGGGCTTGCAGGACACTGTGGGCATGATTGTATGCTGGGCGGGGGCTGTGTGAGGGGGAAGACACAGTCAGGTAGGGTGGATCTAGCCAGAGGTGGCAGGAGTGAGCGACTATAAGGCACAACACAGTTCAAATGTGGTCTGAAAGGCAACCATAAGGCACAACACAATTTAAATGTGGTCTGAGAGGCGACCATAAGGCACAACACAATTCAAATGTGGTCTGAGATGCGACCATAAGGCACAACACAATTCAAATGTGGTCTGAAAGGCGACCATAAGGCACAACACAATTCAAATGTGGTCTGAAAGGCGACCATAAGGCACAACACAATTCAAATGTGGTCTGAAAGGCGACCATAAGGCACAACACAATTTAAATGTGGTCTGAGAGGTGACCATAAGGCACAACACAATTCAAATGTGGTCTGAAAGGCGACCATAAGGCACAACACAATTTAAATGTGGTCGGAGAGGCAACCATAAGGCACAACACAATTCAAATGTGGTCTGAGAGGAGACCATAAGGCACAACACAAATTAAATGTGGTCTGAGAGGTGACCATAAGGCGCAACACAATTCGAATGTGGTCTGAGAGGCGACCATAAGGCACAACACAATTCAAATGTGGTCTGAGAGGCGACCATAAGGTACAACACAATTCAAATGTGGTCTGAATGGCGACCGTGAGGCATTACACAGATCAAATGTGCAGCGATCAATGCTACATTCAGAAGGGCACAGTAGGGATGAGCTGCAAGGTGGGTGAAACGTGGTACAAAAACCCTACCTAATGAACAACTGTATACAAAAAGGTGGAGCATTGTCCAAGCGCCCCAAATGAAATGAAAACCAAAAGGAAACCTAACACTAATTAACTATATACAATGGCAGCGGGCTAGTCCGACGGCTCACTTCCTGATTTCCCGGGCCAGGGCATCATCGAACTCCTGCTCAATGTCCCGGAGGCGGTCCTCTTCCATGGCCCGAGGGTTCGATGACATCCGGACCTCCAGGTCCCTGCGAATTGCCTCGAGGCACTTGGCCCGCCTCAGAGCCCTTTGCATGGAGTTCTCCGCCCTGATCATCGTGAGCCGTGCCTCTTCCGCCTGCTGCCGCTCCGCATCTATAGCATGGCCTAACCGCTGCCACACGGAAGACACTTCCTGTCCTGGGTCCTCCTGCCCTCCGGCTGATGCCTGCCCCTCCGATGTCGAAGGCCCCGAGCCATCATGGCTCCCACCTTGTTGCAGCTGTGCCTGTGCCCGTGCCCTGGCTCCTGCTGCCTGCACATCCTTCTCCGACTGGGGTGCAGTTGTTGAGGTGGCCACCCCTGCTGGACGTCCGACTCCCGACTGTGGCAGGGATGTGTCCTCCACCAGCCTGGCCGCATGGTCAGAAGCAGCTCCACAGGATACCCAGGTGATACATGGGTGGGAAGATGGCACGGAGGACGACTGGCACATAGGGGGTTCAAGTGAGGAGGGGGTCAAAGCAAGGTTCAGCAAACGGAGGAATCCAGCCTGGGTGACCTGTCCCAGTAGGCTTACGTGGTCAACGAGCCATTCGAGATGACGTGCAGTCTCCCCATGAAAAGACTGCAGGTCACCTCGCATGGCCCGTTGACGCAACGCCACTGCACCCAGGACAGGATCAACCCGGTCCCGGATAGCCACGTCCACAGGGAGAGGAAGGCCATTTCTTGTAAGCGTATCCCCTCCCTGAAAACGGGTCTGGACATAGGCATCCCTGCTGGTGCGGGATGATGCAGTCACAGGATCGGGGACAGGATTACAGACAGGCACTCCGCAGCGGCCTGTGCTGTCTCCTGTCCCTGCCCCTGCACTGCACCACTGGCACCAGTGGAATCCCCACCTCCAGACCCCGTCTCTGTCACTTGCGCGGCCTCCTCCTCCACCAAACCCCCCACCAACCTGGATGACTCCGTGCCATCTTCCTTCGTTGGACCCTGTGGGGTCTCAGCTGCCCCTTCTGCTGCCGAGGAGTCCAACTCTGACCTCCGCCTCTTGGACCTACCCTCAGCAGCTGCAGCCTGGGACGCGGCACCGGACTCCTCACTCCCTGATGAGATCAAAACCTGGGAGGGGAGCCGGGCCTTGCGTCTCCGGCTGGTGGTGTGATCCCCGCCGCTGTGCTCCACAGCACCCTCTCCGCCCTCTTCATCAGTTGACGCTGCAGACGGGGAGAGATAGGAGACAGGCATCAGGACACTGTACAATGGACTGATACACACATGCAGTTGCACATGAGTGGCAGTGTCAAACTTCAGACATGGCATCACAATCCCCAACACACATGGCATGTCAACTCACACACATGAGCAATTCCACATCCATATGGCAACAGTCAGCACCATCCATACACATAAAACAGCATGAGCAGCCAAAGGTGAGCCAGACATCACATGAAACACAGGGAGTGCACTAGACATGCACACACACCACCACACTTACATGCATGTGTACACCTCCACCAACTGTCGCAGTGATGAGATCGGCATCCATGTCACATCTGGCAATCAGTCTTCTACATATCAGTGTCCAAAGCATCCATGTTGCATCACTGTTGCACCCTTGTGAAATACACACACATGCACATGTACACGGTGCAGATACATGCAGCTGGAACCGATATCCATGTGTGACACCACAACCATGCCAACTTACATACACAGTCATTCAAACATGTGTGCTCACACATCTGCATTTGGCATGCAAGCTTACACACACATGCACCATCCATGTGTCTCACACATGAGAGGACTCGCATGTGTTAGCCTCACGGCCCTGTACATACCCATCCATACATGGCCCTACAAAACCACATGTGCAACCTACACACTACTGGCACACCACCACACGCACAGCTTACAATCAGTATGCATGTACACTTACCGCTCGACTCCAGACGGGTCTGCCTCTCAAGGACCTGGACGTGGAGCGCTGGGGATATGCGTTCCAGGACCCTCATTTGATGTTCCGACAGGTGGCCCCAACGCCCCTTAGCATCCGCTGCCTTCAAGATGCGCCGGGCCTTGTTGAGGGTCCTGGAACTGAAGTCCTCCCAGCGCTTCTTGACATGTTTGAATTTGCAGACTGCCACCCCCTCCGCATTGATGGCAGTCACGATGTCCGTCCAGATCCTGGTCTGTCCTTCCTTGTCGGCGCACAAACTTCCGAAGAGGGCATCATACTGCCCCAGGACTTGCTCCACCAGGACACCAACTTCAGTGGCAGTGAAACTGGTGGCCCTCTGCTTCTCTAGCTGAGGGTTGCCAGTGGTGCCAGATTGTGGTGTGCCCGACATGGCAACCCCAGAGGCAGGTGTGGGTGGGCAACTGGGTCCTGGGGCTGTGGAGTGGTGGTATCTCAGTCGGGAGTCTTCAGTTCCAGCAGGGGTGGTCACAGCAACTGCACCCCTGGCTGATGTGCAGGCAGCAAATAGCAGGGCACGTGGGCAGCAGGCAGGCAGGCAGCACCAGATGGCAGCTGGGAGCGTGCTCGGGGCTCTTGGGGGCAGGAAAATGGCCTTCAGGGCAGGAGCGTGGTCTTCCGTGTGTTTTCGCGTGGCCAGCTTGATACGGAGTGATTTGGCACGTGAAAAAATTGCACGTCAGCGTGTAATTCGAGGAAAGGCCCTTAACGCGTGAGCGCGTCAGCACATGCACGCGATTCCATTGGACCAAAGGCCCTTAGCGCGTAAGCATGTCTGTGACGTATCGCGCACGGGCGTTGCCCTAGCAGGGCTTGAAGATCCCACATGGATTTCCATTGCTCTGTATGTGCTTTTCGTGGGGTGCGGTGCGTGTGTTTTCCAGGCGTTGGGGTTCAAACACTATTACTTCACAGCAGGTGGGTGTTGGCTACGCATTCTTCTACACGCAAGGCAGATGGTGAGTGGTAGCCCGCTCGCCCAGGCCCAATCAAGTGTAAAACTTCCTGCACATCCCTGAAATACACGTACCCTGCTGAAATCGCGTGTAAAACTTCCCGCGCACCCTAGTTATACAGGTACCCCACTCGCACAGGCCCTTTCGCGTGTGAAACTTCCCGCGAAACCCCATAATACACATACCCTGCTGAAATCTCGTGTGAAACTTCCAGCGAACCTCAGTTATACACATACCCCACTCGCACAGGACCTTTCGCGTGTAAAACTTCCCGTGCACCCCTGAAATACACGTACCCTGCTGAAATCACGTGTAAAACTTCCCGCGCACCCCGTAATACACGTACCCCGCTCGCACAGGGCCCTTTCGCGTATAAAACTTCCCGCGAACCCCAGTTAAACACGTACCCTGCTGAAATGGCATGTGAGACTTCCCGCGCACCCCAGGAATATTGGCCCTGTGCGAGCGGGGTACATGTATTACGGGGTCCGCGGGAAGTTTTACATGCAATTTCAGCAGGGTATGTGTATTTCAGGGGTGCGCAGGAAGTTTTACACGCGATTTCAGCAGTGTACATGTATTTCAGGGGTGTGCGGGAAGTTTTACATGCAATTTCAGCAGGGTACGTATATTTCAGGGGTGCGCTGGAAGTTTTACACGCGATTACAGCAGGGTACGTGTATTTCAGGGGGTGCAGGGGAGTCCTACACGTGATTTGGCAGTGTAGGTCCTCCCAGGTGTTCCCTCTACACCCTCCATGGACCCTGCAGGCAGCCCACACCACAGGGGACTACCCTGCACCCCTGGTCATGTCCCGCAGGCAGCCCATCCACCATGGGCATGCCCCCCAGCCAAGCCACATGTCACCTTGCACTACTGATCAACAGCGCATGACCCCCTGCACCCCCACCCCCCAGCAGTCAGGGGCACCTGCCAGCAGGCCCCCACTCATGACCTCCTGCACCCCCACCCCCAGCAGTGCAGGGCACCTGCCAGCAGGCACCCACACATGTCCCCCTGCACCCCCACCCCACAGCAGTCAGGGGCACCTGCCAGCAGGCCCCCACTCATGTCCCACTCATGTCCCCCTGCACCCCCAACCCCCATCATTGACAGGCACCTGCCAGCAGGCCCCGTCACATGTCCCCCAGCCAACACGTCATCACAATTCAAATCCCTGACTCTTATGGCCACACAAATCCCACGCCACCCCAGTCCAAACACCCAACCAAGCTTTACATCCACTCCAAATTGAAATCACCATTACATGATAGATCACAAATAAGCAGAATGCGCATGAGTACAAGTCTGTCAGACCCACACAATGGCAACACATGACTGAGAAAACCCACATTGTGACATGCATGAAACCAATGAGAGAAGACCACACATTGAAGTAAGAACCAAACATGTATTCAAGTCAAAATGAAGGGAATGAAATAAAAACACACAATAATGCCAATAATAATCAAAATGCAGCATGTCCCAAAAAATGATAAATAAATAAAATGAGAATCCAAATTAATCCAAATGAAAATGTGTCCAAAGTCACTGTCCAACAAAGCAAATCCAAAGGCAAAGAAAAGCGTAATATCCATTGCTCCATGGTGAAGAAAAATAAAGATGAAGGAGAAAAATCCACTGTAAAACTATGTACAAATAGCAAATCCAGGGTCCATGAGCCCAACGACATAAATTAAACCTACAATGAAACCTACCTAATTACTAACTATATACAAAAATGTGGAGCATAGTCCATGCACCCCAAATGAAAGAAAAAAGAAATGAAACTTAACACTAATGAACTATATACAATGGCGGGGGGCAAGTCCAATGGATCACTTGTTGATGTCATGGGCCAGGGCATCATCGAACTCTTGTACAATGTCTTGGAGGCGGGCCTGTTCTCTGTCCCGAGGTCTCGCAGGGATAACACCATGTCCACCTCCAACTCCCTGCGAATTCCCTCGAGGCACTCAGCCCGCCTTAGCGCCCTGTGCATGGAGTTCTCTGCCCTGACCATTGTGAGCTGTGCCTCCTCCGCCCGCCGCCGGTCCGCACCTATCTGCTGGCCCAACCGCTGCCACACGGAAGACACTCCCATTCCAGGGTCCTCCTGCCCTCCGGCCGATGCCTGCCCCTCTGATGTAGATGGCCCTGAGCCATGATGCCTCCCACGTTGAGCCTGCCGCTGCCTCTGACGCAACTGCCTCTGCCAGCACGACGGCATCCAGGCTGATGGAATCCACCGACGCCGTCATGCACGTGCCCTGCTCGATTATGCCGGCACATCCTCCATCTGCTGGGGTCCAGTTGCTGCGGTGTCCACCCCCGCTGGACCTCCGACTTCCGACTGTGGCAGGGATGGGATCCCCACCGAGCTGGCTGCGTTGGTCAGGGCAGGTCCACAGGGGGCCCTGGTGGCATCTGGGCCGGAAGACGGCATGGAGAACGACTGGCGCATAGTCTCCACAGAGGAGGAGAGGGCCGCCAGTGTGGCCGACACATGTACAAAACCCCAGACCATGGACACTCCCAACTGGGCCAAGTTGGCACGCTGCTCTTCGTGATGACGTGCGTGCTCCCCCCGGGAAGCACGCACGTCATCACGAATGTCACACGTGCGCAACGCGACACCAATCAGGACATTCTCCATACGGCCAGAGGTCCCCTCATCTGCAGGTAGAGGAGTGTCAGATGACATGGACATCCCCCCTACCTGGGGACAGGCCTGGGATGGGGCATCCCTGCTGGTGCATGGTGGTGCAGTCACAGGGTCAGGGACAGTGACATGCACAGGCCCCTCCGCGGTGACCTGTGCTGCCTCCTGCCCCTGGCCCTGGACTGCACCACTTGCACCAGTGGTACCACCCCCACCAGGCCCCATGTGCGGCTCAGTAGCAGCCTCCTCCTCCTCTGTGGAAACTACCAACCTGGATGGCTCCACACCATCTTCCGCCGTTGCAAGCCCCAGTGGGGGCTCACCCACCCCTTCCGCTGCAGCCGTAGTAGCAGACGCAGCACCAGTCCCCTCACTCCTGGACGATGGTAAATTCTAGGAGGGTGACTGGGCCTTGCATCACCGGCCGGTGGGGGCATCCCTGCCGCTTTGCTCCACAGCGCTGTCTCCGCCCTCTTCATCACTTGTCGCTGTGTAGAGGGAGACATAGAACACAAGCATCAGGGTACTGTATAATGGTCCCCTAGACAGGAAGCAATAGCAGATGAGTGGCACTGTCAAACATCACTTCCATCATGTCCCTCCAGAACACATGGGTCAGTGCAGGCAAAACACATGCAGTAACAGGCATGGCGCATGCTATGAACATTAGCATACATGTCCAAGGGACTCTTGAAACATACAATGCTGGTTTGAAACTCACATGCATCATGGGTCATGCCTATCACATGCACACACTTCACCGTAGTTTCATCCATCTGGCCTCGTACACCCCAGACACAGTGGATACAAGGATGAGTAGGCTGCATCAGTGAATCTGAACATTGTCACAGACATGTGTCATGCATCCATGGCATTTACAAATCACAGACACGCAAGTCAGACACACAGACATGGACACCATACATGTCCATGACAGTAGCACCCATCTCTCACACCCCATCCATGTCCAATAACAGAGACAGGCATGCATTAATGTGTGCATTCCGCATGCTGCTCCGCATGTTGCATTGTAACACATGCACCATCCATGTGGTTCACACATTACTGGTCTCACATGCATGACCATGATGTCCCTGCACACACACTTACGTACATGGCCTATGTCACACATACAGGCAAGTATCAGACAACCAGCACCCTGCAACATGCCCTGTCTCACACAGCAATGCTTGGCCACTTACCGCTCAACTCCGGACGAGCCTGCCTCCGAAGGATCTGACTGTGAAGCACTGGGCCTACGCATTCCAGGACCTTCATCTGGATGGTACTCATGCTGCCCCGGCCCCCCATCCACGAGGCGCCGGGCCTTTATGAGGGTCCTGGACCTGAAGTCCTCCCAGCGCTTCTTGACTTGCTTGATGTTGCGGGTTGCCACCCCCTCCGTGTTCATGGAAACCATAAAGTCGTCCCAGAACCTATCCCATCCTTCCTTGTTGGCGCGTGATGTTCCGAAGAGGGCATCATAATGCCCCAGGACATTCTCCACCAGGACACTAACTTCCTTCTGACTGAAGCTGGCGGCCCTCTGCCCCTCTGGCTGGGAGTCGCCAGTGGTCTCAGATGGTGTTTGCCCCGACATGGCGACCCCCGAGGCAGGCGTGGGTGGGCAACTGGGTCCTGGGGCTGGGCTGTAGAGTGATGGTATCCTAGTCGGGAGTCTTCTGTTCCAGCAGGGGTGGACACAGCAACTGGACCCCTGCAGATGGCTGATGTGCAGGCACCAAATAGCAGGGCACGTGGGCAGCAGGCAGTCAGGCAGGCAGCAGATGGCAGGTGGGAGTGTGCTCGGGGCTCTGGGGTGCAGGAAAATGGCCTTCAGGGCAGGAGCGTGGTCTTCCGTGTGTTTTCGCGTGGCCAGCTTGATAAGGAGTGATTTGGCACGTGAAAATCTTGCACGTCAGCGTGTAATTTGAGGAAAGGGCCTTAGCGCGTAAGCACGTCAGCACACGCACGCGATTCCATTGGACCAAAGGCCCTTAGCGCGTAGGCGCGTAAGTTACATTACGCGCGTGGGCGTTTCCCTCATAGCACGTGATGACAGAGCACATGTGGAAAAACTGCACGTCCGAGTGTCATCGCATGTAATTGGATGAAAGCGCCCGTGTGCACGCGTCCCTAACGTGGACGTGTGGGCCAGTTTAAAAGCTGCGTGTATGACGCCATTTCCTTGTACGTGCTTTTCGTGGAGAGCGAGTGGGTGAAATCTGTACTTCTTGTCGGTTCACACGCGATTACTTCACAGCGTTTCTAGTTCGTACTCCCTGTTACCTCTGACAGCTCTTTTCTGATTTTTTGTTGGGCCTGTTTCCTCAAACAGAGTTCACTTCTCCTTTTGTCCTGTCTCCTCAGACAGCGTACAACTCTTCTTTTGGCGGGGGTGTTGCCAACGCGCACACATGCATATTTTTTACGTTCTTTTTCCAGGCAGACGATGAGTTCCGCACGTACTTAGCAACTGTGCTTGTCCTGTGTGTCGCGTTCCCCTTCAGAGGTCATTGTAGGCTGCGTGTATTACGCGTACGCTTATTTTTGTGTTCCTGGGTGCCACAGCGTAGTGCGGGTTCATTTTTTCATGCACGTGGTCATGTTTATTTTTGATTTTGGGCTGCCTGTGCGTTGCGTGACCCGTCATCTTCCCCCAGGGGTCACAGACAGCCTTGTTAGAGCACTAGGGTACGAATTCCATCTGGTATCCTACCCCTTTGAACCCCAATTGCCCAGGACAATAGTTTACTGCAACTCCCATACGCACAACAACATCAGTGCCATGGCTGGGAGGCGACCAAGCGGTAAGGGAGGCAAAGGGGGCTGACCATCAAAAGGTGGGCATGGTGGCTGCGGTAGGGGACGTGGCCGGGATTTGCAGGGTGCCCCTATGCCCCCATGTGTGGAGGAACAATCAGGGACACCCATGCCCCCCCATGGTTGAGGTAAACGTGGCTGACACCATCCAAGCTCAGCCCCTGTTGGACCAGCCCACTGTGGCACCGGACCTGGCACAGGATGACTCCCTGGCTGACTTCCAGGTCAGCAAGTCTAGGCCACGTGTGGTGGTGCTAGTTGTTGTCACCAATCCACATGGATCTGGTGCAGCTATGTCATCTGCTGCCCCAAGTATGCAGGGTGGGGAGGCTGCAGGGGCAGCTGCAGCTCCATCCGCCCCAGCTCTGACTCTCCCAGCCAGGACAGTGTCAGTCCCAGTCCATCAAACTGACGTTCCCCCTGCCAACATTACCCTGCAACCAATGTCTGCATCAAGACCTATGGTCATTGTGCATTCCCACACTCCTACTACCCAGTCCACCGGTGATTCTGCCCCTACTGACCAGAGCGGCGAAAGCCACTCTGGCTCTGCTCCACCTTTAAAGAAGAGGAAGAAGGGTGCTCTGGCATGACAGGCTGAGACCCCAGACACGGCTACACACTCCGGTAACTCAAGGAAGCCTTGCTTCAATGATACAGAACTTGATGCACTTGTGGGCTATGTGTCGGCGCATAGCCACGAAATGCTGGTGACTGCAGGCTGCAAGACCACACCTGGTCAACGTAAGGCACACTGGCAGACCATCGCCGACCACATAAGTGCCCTTGGATTTGTGAGGCACTCAGCTGATGATTGCTACAAGCGGTGGAATGACCTGAAACGCAGAGCAAAGAACAAGCTGGCCTCAAATCATGCCGCTACTATGGTGACTGGCGGTGGGTCTCCACAAGAGGACAACAAACTCACTGAACATGAGTCTGTTGCTGGGGCCTTCGTCACAGAGGAACAGATCCAAGGTGTGGGAGAACTACCTGATTATGAAGCATTGTCCAGTGAGTGCCCATGCATGTGTGTGTAATGCATGTGTATGTTGTTTGGGTGACGGGTTCTGATTGAGTGCCAGGTGAGGGTGTGTGTGCCTGAGTGGTATGGGTCACCCATGTGCTTCATCCAAAATATTCAGCGGCCTTGGATTTGGGTGTGACAGTATCCCTTCTGCCCACATTAGTAATTTGGCTCAACATTACGGCAGTTGCCCTTGAAGTGGCATCTTGCAACAACATTGTTTGTATTTTTCAGTGTTCGTTCAGGCTGATTGTTTCAATTCTCCCACTTTGGCTATGCATTCCTCAGCCCTATTGTCACATTTGTGACATGCTTCTGTCATTGATGAACCCCACATTGGACCACATGTGTTACCTTGTTAGATGAATCATTTGACCATTCAGGCTAATATAGTATTGGCCTGATCACAGGAATTTATGGGGCCTGTTTGAATGTGGAACATGATAGTTGTTTCCTGTCATGTTGAAGTGACAAACCATTGATGTGTACATCGGCCTGCAATCACTGTATTTTTGTACACTGGATGTGTTGCAGTGTGTGGCACATGCCTATTTTGTCACACTATGTAGCATTTTTCATCTCATCATGTCCATCTCACATGGATGGCTGACAGTATTCATTCACTGACATATGGATGTACTTGTGGAATGTACCATGGCTATGGTACATGCCATCTGTGTGATGGCATGTGTCATGTATGTGTATTGGACATGTCACTCACAGCCCAATGTGATGGCAGTGCTACCCAGCATGCAGCAAATGTGTTGCTCTTCCATATAGGTGTCATCAGTGTCTGCCTTTTGGGTCCCCTTCAAACTCAGGGACAGTGCATGTATGGGAGGGTTATAGTCATGTGGGACATGTGTAAATCATGTACTGGTTATGTAGCTTGTCAGGCCTATTTGTGTGCTATGGTGCTAATGCCTTTTTCCATTTTCGGTCTTTCATGTTTTTTCAGGGGATGACGCACTTGATGCTGGAGAGGTTGAGGAGATGGTGCAGACCCAGGAGGAATCTCAGGCATGACTGGGCACCAGTAGGGGACGTGGTGTGGTGGTGGGTGAGAACCCAATCTTGCTGCAGAACATTCTGTTGAGGGCTGCCTCTGGGTGCACCTCCCCAGACCTCTATTCAGGTGCTGATTCGGATGATGAGACCTATGTGGCGTTGCAGGTAAGTGTTTTTTGCAGGGATTCTGTTCAGTCCAACCCACCTGTACCAGGGGTAGAACCCTCTATGGGGATGTCAGTGTTGGTAAGTCCCCCTTTGGCGGTTATGGATGCAGGGTCACACTCTCCTTGCCCCAAACAGGTGTGGTGCCCGCCGACGCAGTGGCCATACGCCACCAGGCAATACCGCATGGGAACAATCCATTTACGGTATGGCAACCCAACAGGCAGCATCAGTTGAGATGATGGCTCAAGCAATGGAGAGGCTGGCCACTTCCATTGTCCCCCCTGAAAGGCAGATGGAGCTACTACAGCAGGCAACAGACTCCATTTTCCAATCACACAGGGAGGACATGTTGGCGTCCATCAGGGACAGACGGGCGGCACTGGAGACTTTACGCCAATCGATATCAATAGAGTCCCAGGGCCACAGGGAAGCCCTGGGGGTAGAACTCCATCACCTCAGGGAGACTCTTGTTGACCTTGAGGCTTCCACTAACCTGAGGACAGAACAGCAGCTGGAGCGGCTCACACGTTCTCTCTCAGGTGAGATGCAGGCAACTCTGGAGGAGATCCGTGCATCACGTCAAGTGCTGCATGGGGATCTCCGGAATATAATCCTCCAAAACGAGACCTTCCACACCTGCATGCTTGCTGCCATGGAGGACCATACCAGGACCATACCAGGGCTTTGCGTGGGCTGCCTCCCATTGCATCACCACCTCCTGTGGCAGCATCACCTCCTGTGGCAGCAGCAGAGGGTGATGATAGCGACAGCAGCAGTTCTCCCACATTGGCATAGCCGTGCAGGCCATGAGCCCATGGAGGTGTTTTTTTTTTTTTTTCCAACATCCAGACAGGTGGGTGTTCGTGCGCACCCTGTCCTCGGACTTCCTGGGTGCCCCCTCACCCCCCTGACCCCCACATGGCCATTTTTAATTTTTTATTTTTTATTTTTTTTATTTTTTTTGCAGTGTGTTGCCTTGTGTGGCTCCCGTGGGCATCCACTGTATTCCCCCTGGGCACATGCAGGCTTGTCCTGAGTTTGGGTTAGATGCTTGGGTTTGTGAGACACACACCCCTCCTGCTTCCCGTTTTCCATGGGCTTGCAAAGGGTGTGCCCAAGTGGCATTGACTTACACGGTGACGTAGGACTCCCATGAGCTGTGTGGGCAGTCTGTAGTCAATACTGTGTATACATTCCTAGTGAATATTGTTGTTGAATTGTACACTGCATGGTGTATTGCTATGTGCTTGTGCATCCATGTCTTTCGCCTAATTTGCAGGTTAATTCCTCATGTCTTCACAAGGCCGTCTACTTTGGAGATGGAGTTCATGTTGTAAGCAGTGCACTTGGACATTTGTGTGGCAGCAGCACTGTACAGTTGGAAGTGGCCGATGTGCTGGCATGATCAGGTTGTAAGACTACCACTACTTACTAACTTAGTACTGTCATTTTTATGCTGTGTTTGAGGTTGTGTAGCTGCATTGTATTGTTGGTAAGTATTTGGTCATGTGTGTTGTTAGTTCTACATTACTGGGAGCATATTGTGTGTGGGAAGTTTCCATTGAGGACACTGTACTTTGACACTTGTGTGATGTTTTGGGGATTGCTTTGTTTGCTCTCACATAGCATGACATGCCCTGGTGTGTTGGGTGGCGGTGCTGGGGAGTGGTTGGGTGACATGGCACTGTTGTCATGTTGTATTTTGCAAGGGGGTAATGATTTGTGCAGCATAGAAGTGTGTCTATTGATGACACAGCATTGGTGGTGTTTGTGCAGGTAGGGCACACAATGTAACACTTCCAGGTGACCAATCTCAGGCTGGTATGGTTGTGACAGTTGACTGTCCCTTATGTCATCATCATTGATTGTCAGCTGGTATGTGCCAGGGCTGTGTGCACTCCACAGGGGTGTGATTTTAGGTGAAGTAATTATCCACCAGCTGCGTACGGGCTGCCTCACCCCGTGCCCTTTCCCCTCCCATGCGCAGTGGGCGTGTATGTGGTTGGGGATGTGGGGGCAGCACCATGTCCACGGGCAGGCCCCGGCATGTTGCAACATTGTGCACGACACATGCTGCCACTATGATCCTGCACACTACTGGGGGAGCGTATAACAGCTGCCCGCCAGAACGGTCAAGGGAGCGAAAGCGTGACTTGAGCATTCTGAATGCGCGCTCCACTATGCCCCGGGTTGCAATGTGGGCTGTGTTGTATCTTACCTCGGGTGGGGTGGTGGGGTTCCGAATTGGCGTCATCATGTGGATGCTCAGAGGGTAGGCACTGTCCCCTGGGGAGGTGGTGATTGGTATCATTAGTGGGGTTGTGACATTACTCAGTATCTGACATGCATGCATGTGCTGTGGCATTTATACTCACCAAGCAGCCATGTATCGCCATGCCGCCCAGCTTCTAGGTCCCGGTTTAGGGTTGACAGTCTGTAAATAAAATTGTTGTGGGTGGACCCTGGATAGTTGGCATATACTCAGGTGATGATTCCCTTGGCATCACATACTACCTGGACATTGATGGAAAGCCAGTGCTTGTGGTTTCTGTAGATGTGCTCTGATGTCTTGGGGGGACATAGAGCTACATGGGTGCAGTCAATGGCACCTAGCACTTTGCGGAAGTGTGCCACCCCGTAAAAATCCTGGACAACAGCCTGCCTTTCTGCAAGTGTTCTGGGCAGGTATATGTGCCTGCGGACTGATGGGTGTGCAGTCATGATGGCCAAGACCTGGTGTAGGCAGCGTGACTGCATGGCCTGTGACACCCCCCCACTATAGCAATTGTCAGTTGAAATGATCCAGTGGCTAAGAAGTGCAGTACATTGAGGACCTTATGCAGGGGGCTGAGTGCTTGGGAGCACAGGGTGGCTGATGTGAGGTCATCCTGCCACTCACTGACCAGGTTGAGTATTATGTGAGGTGGAAACCTGTACCTTCCATACACCTGGTCATCAGGCATCCCAAAAAGGCTGGTTCTGGGTGTAAAAATTCTGGGCCTGATTATCCTCCCCCTCCTCCTGCGGTATCCCACGACCACTGCTGCTAGGAACGGTATATTCATCCTGGCGTCTGTGCTTGTTTGTTGTTTGCGTGCACGTTTATGCTGCGCGGGTCCACGTACACCTGCTTCCTGCTGGCGTACGTGTTTCCGGATTAGCGCATCTTTTTTGGCGCATGCGTTAGCCCCGTTCGATTCCATGAATACGTGTTTTGAACGAAAGTGTGGGCGTTCCGCGCACTTGCCTCCTGTACTTCCCCCGTGACGCCCACATTTTCACGAGTTGTTCCCCATTCCGCGTGTCATGTCCCCTGTTCCTCCTACTTTTGATGTGTGCGCCGCGCTATGTGTGATTTCGCTGTGCGCTTAGCGCACACTGTTTGGAGACGCAGTATTTTGGCGCACATCCTGGAATTTCCTCACGCACAGACTTCCATGAATCGCTGTGCGCGGGTTTCGCTGCGATTTTCGCACTGGCACTGCGATTCGCACGCTTTCGCACGATTGCGCTGAAAATTTCAGTGCATATTAATTCCATGAATCGGCCTCATAGTCTTTTGGCATACAAGCAACAAATGGTCTGAGCAATTCCGCTCACTCCCTGAGTCTTAAACAATGTTGTAACGTGACTGTCATTGGTGCGACATGTCTCCAGTGTAATTATCTTTTCAGAGGGGCTCCCGGAACAGAGAGGACAACAACAGGACAGTCAATAACCAGCCAGCAGCACCATCGAAGGGCAATGCCAGATAAATGTTCACTCCCAATGTGGGGTACCTGTGCTAGGTGCTGGGTGCTGGTTCTATGTGATTTGCTCATTAAGAATCCATCGAATTCAATGTCATCTGTTTTTTTGTTCGATTTTGCCACAAATATTTACAGGGGGTGACCCCTGCACCCCCCTTGGTAATGCTCCCGCATTAGGTATCACCCCACACTCCTGCCCACATATACTTGGGGTAACATTAATTGAAAAACATTTGATAACATCAAATTAGATTATCAGGCCGATTCATGGAATAAATGTGCGCCGAAAATCCCGGCGCAGAGGGGCCAATACGTGCGCTGCGCCGAAAATCAGCGCAAAGCGCAGGGAAACCAGCGCACGTCGATTCATGGAAGTCCGTGCGCAAGAAAAGCAGAGGACGTGCGCCGAAAAAGCGCGCGGCGCAGGCCGGCGCACAGGTCAACCAACGTCGTGCGCCACGGCCACTGCGCCATCACTCCGAGCGCAGCGCACAGCTCTAAAGTAGGCGGAACACAGGGCGGGACACTCGGAATGGGGAATAAAATGGGGCACAACACTCGGAATGGGGAAGAATGTGGGCGGCACGGGGAAAGTTCAGGAGGCAAGTGCGCGGAACGCCCACACGCTCGCATACAACACGTATTCATGGAATAGAATAGGGCAAAAAAGCGCACGCTCAAAGCAGCGCACAGGCACAAACAGGCACAAACACGACCGCCACAAGAAAGCAGGCGGTAGCGTGTCTGCGCCTGCAAGAAATGTGCGCTAAAAGGCGCGCCAACAAATAGCACCTATATACAGACATGACCAATGTACAATACTGTTGCCCTCCTGGACAAATGACGTACAAAGGGGTACCCACAAACACAGACACGCGCAGAGAGAAAAAATAAACGTGTGCGTGCATACCGGGGTGCGCGGTAAGTTCCACACGCGATATGGGCTGGGCGGGTACGTGGATTGCAGGGGTGCGCGGGAAGTTCCACACGCGATATGGCAGGGAACGTGGATTCGAGGTGTGCGCGGGAAGTTCCACACGCGAAATGGCCGGGTACGTGGATTACTGGGGCGCGCGGGAAGTTCCACACGCGATATGGCAGGGAACGTGGATTCGAGGGGTGCGCGGGAAGTTGCACACGCGAAATGGCCGGGTACGTGGTTTTCAGGGGCGCGCGGGAAGTTCCACACGCGACATGGCCGGGTACGTGGATTTCTGGGGCGCGCGGGAAGTTCCACACGCGATATGGCCGGGTACGTGGATTACTGGGGCGCGCGGGAAGTTCCACACGCGATATGGCAGGGAACGTGGATTCGAGGGGTGCGCGGGAAGTTGCACACGCGAAATGGCCGGGTACGTGGTTATCAGGGGCGCGCGGGAAGTTCCACACGCGATATGGCCGGGTACGTGGATTGCAGGAGTGCGCGGGAAGTTGCACACGCGATATGGCAGGGAACGTGGATTCGAGGGGTGCGCGGGAAGTTGCACACGCGAAATGGCCGGGTACGTGGCTTTCAGGGGCGCGCGGGAAGTCCCACACGCGATATGGCAGGGAACGTGGATTCGAGGGGTGCGCGGGAAGTTGCACACGCGAAATGGCCGGGTACGTGGATTGCAGGAGTGCGCGGGAAGTTGCACACGCGATATGGCCGGGTACGTGGTTTTCAGGAGCGCGCGGGAAGTTCCACACGCGATATGGCCGGGTACGTGGATTGCAGGAGTGCGCGGGAAGTTCCACACGCGAAATGGCCGGGTACGTGGATTACTGGGGCGCGCGGGAAGTTCCACACGCGATATGGCAGGGAACGTGGATTCGAGGGGTGCGCGGGAAGTTGCACACGCGAAATGGCCGGGTACGTGGTTATCAGGGGCGCGCGGGAAGTTCCACACGCGATATGGCCGGGTACGTGGATTGCAGGAGTGCGCGGGAAGTTCCACACGCGAAATGGCCGGGTACGTGGATTACTGGGGCGCGCGGGAAGTTCCACACGCGATATGGCAGGGAACGTGGATTTGAGGGGTGCGCGGGAAGTTGCACACGCGATTTGGCTGTGAGCTCCCAGGCATTACCTGTACACCCTCCACGGCCCCTGCAGGCAGCACACACCACAGGGAACTACCCTGCACACCTGCTCATGTCTCCCACCACCCCCACCCCCAGCACTGTGGGCAACCTGCCAGCAGGCCCCCACCCATGGCCAACCCATGTCTCCCACCACCCCCACCCCCAGCACTGTGGGGAACCTGCCAGCAGGCCCCCACCCATGGCCAACCCATGTCTCCCACCACCCCCACCCCCAGCACTGTGGGCAACCAGCCAGCAGGCCCCCACCCATGGCCAACCCATGTCTCCCACCACCCCCACCCCCAGCACTGTGGCCAACCTGCCAGCAGGCCCCCACCCATGGCCAACCCATGTCTCCCACCACCCCCAGCACTGTGGGCAACCTGCCAGCAGGCCCCCACCCATGGCCAACCCATGTCTCCCACCACCCCCACCCCCAGCACTGTGGGCAACCTGCCAGCAGGCCCCCACCCATGGCCAACCCATGTCTCCCACCACCCCCACCCCCAGCACTGTGGGCAACCTGCCAGCAGGCCCCCACCCATGGCCAACCCATGTCTCCCACCACCCCCACCCCCAGCACTGTGGGGAACCTGCCAGCAGGCCCCCACCCATGGCCAACCCATGTCTCCCACCACCCCCACCCCCAGCACTGTGGGGAACCTGCCAGCAGGCCCCCACCCATGGCCAACCCATGTCTCCCACCACCCCCACCCCCAGCACTGTGGGCAACCAGCCAGCAGGCCCCCACCCATGGCCAACCCATGTCTCCCACCACCCCCACCCCCAGCACTGTGGGCAACCTGCCAGCAGGCCCCCACCCATGGCCAACCCATGTCTCCCACCACCCCCAACCCCCCATCCACCGGGGGCACCCTCCACCAGGCCCCCACCCATGTCCCCCTGGCCCCTGGTCCTGACGATACACAATAATGGCAGTAATGACCAGCATACCCAGCACAAACACCCAGGCAAGGATTGCATGCACCCACATAGTGAATGCAATCACATGACACAACCCCAAAGGCAAGTAAGCAAAAGAACACATGTCCGCCACACACACATACACAATGGGTGCAAGTCAATGTCAAAACCCATATCATGGCATGTAAGAAACCAAAGAAAAAATGACACAAGTGTAAGATAATATCAAAATGTATTAAAAATAAAAATAAAGTAAACTCTGACAACTATCTGGTAAAGCAAATAAAAGGTCCATGTCCGGGAACAAAAATTAGAAACCAAAAAACAAAGGATAGAAAAATGAATAGATTTTGTCCAAAGTAAACACATGTAGAATGAAATGAAAGATAAACCATTACGACATGGTGTGACCAATATGAAAGTTAAAAAATTTATCTCACAAAAAATAACTATATTTACAGGATTGTTCAAGGGTCCATGAGCCCAACACCACAAATTAAACCTAATACTAACTATTTAAAAAAATATGTACAAAGAAGTGGCCATTGTCCAAGCGGTCCAAAAAAAAAAAATTAAATAAAGGAAACCTAGCACTAACTAACTAAAAAACTATATACAAAGGCAGCGGGCTAGTCCTGCGGCTCACTTGGTGATGCTGGCCAGGGCATCCTCGAACTCCACGTCAATGTCCTGGAGGCGGGACTCAGTCCTGGCCCCGAGGTCTCGCAGGGACAACCCCATGTGCTCTCCAAATTCCCTGCGAGCCTCCTCGAGGCACTCAGCCCGCCTCAATGCCTGATGCATGGAGATCTCCGCCCTGGCCATGGCGAGCCGCTCCTCTTCCGCCCGCTGCCGCTCCGCACCTATCCGCTGGCCAAACTCCTCCCACACGGAACACACCGCCATGCCAGGGTTGCCCTGCCCTCCGGCCGATGCCTGCCCCTCCGATCTTGATGGCCCTGAGCCATGATGCCTCCCACGTCGAGCCCGCTGCTGCCTGCGACGCCACTGCCTCTGCCAGCACGACGGCATCCAGGCTGATGGTAACCACCGACGCCGTCGTGCACGTGCCCTGCCTGATGATGCCGGCACATCTTCCATCTGCTGGGGTCCACTTGCTGTGTCGTCCACCCCTGCTGGACCTCCGACTCCCAACTGTGGCAGGGATGGGATCCCCACCGAGCTGGCTGCATTGGTCGGGGCAGGTCCACAGGGGGCCATGGTGGCATCTGGGCCGGAAGACGGCAAGGAGAACGACTGGTGGATAGCCTGCACAGAGGAGGAGAGGGCCGTCAGATTGGCCAACACATGCAGGAACCCCCCGAACATGGCCGATCCCAATTGGGCCACGTCGGCACGGTGCACTTCGTGATGACGTGCGTGCTCCTCCCGGGAAGCACGCACGGCATCACGAATCACAGCCGTGCGCATCGCGACCCCAATCAGGACCTGCTCCACGCGGCCAGGGGTTCCCACGGCCGCAGGTGGAGGGGAGTCAGTTGACATGGACATCCCCTCTACCTGCGGACGGGCCTGGGACGGGGCATCCCTGCTGGTGCATGGTGGTGCACTCACAGGGTCAGGGACAGCGACATGCACAGGCCCCTCCACGGTGACCTGTGCTGCCTCCTGCCCCTGGCCCTGGACTGCACCACTTGCACCAGCAGGGATGCTCCCACCAGGGCCCATGTGTGCACCAGTGTCGGCCTCCTCCTCCTCTGTGCAAACCACCAACCTGGATGGCTCCTCACCGTCTCCCGCCGTAGCAGGCCCCTGTGGGGGCTCACCCACCCCTTCCGCTGCAGCCGTGGGGGCATCCCCGCCGCCTTGCTCCACAGCGCCGTCTCCGCCCTCTTCTTCACTAGCCGCTGCGTAGAGGGAGACAAAGAACACAAGCATCAGGCTACTGTACAATGGTCCCCTAGACAGGAAGCAATAGCAGATGAGCACCCCTGTCAAAGTACACTTCCATCATGTCCCTCCACAACACATGGGTCAGTCCAGGCAAAACACACACAGTAACAGGCATGGTGCATGCCATGCACATTTCCATGCATGTCCAATTGACTCTTGAAACATTCAATGAAATGTAACTCACATGCATCATGGCTCATGCATATCACATGCACACACTACACCTCAGTCACATCCATCTGGCCACAATCACACCAAACACAGGCAAAACAAGGGTAAGGTGGGTGCGTCACTGAATCTGTGCATTGTCACACACATGAGTCATGCATCCATGGCATGCACAAGTCACAGACATGCAGGTCAGGCACACAGACATGGCTACCATATATGTACCTGGCATCAGCACCCATCCTCACCCCCATCCATGTCCAGGTACAGAGACTGGCATGCTCTCATGTCCCAAATCTGCATAGTGCTCCCCATGCCGCATTTCTACACATGCAACAACCATGTGGGTCACACATCACTGGTCGCACATGCATTACCATGATGTCCCAGCACACATACATGCATACATGGCACATGGCACACATACAGGCAAGTATCATAGAACCAGCACACCGCAACATGCCCTGTCTCACACAGTGATGCTTGGACACTTACCGCTCAACTCCAGACGGGTCTCCCTCTCAAGGATCTGGGCGTGGAGCGCTGGGCGTACGCGTTCCAGGACCCTCTTCTGGATGGAACTCATGTGGCCCCGGCCCCCCTCCACGAGGCGCCGGGCCTTCACAAGGGTCCTGGACCTCAAGTCCTCCCAGCGCTTCTTGATCTTCAAGACGTTGCGGGTTGCCACCCCCTCCGCGTTGATGGCAACCACACAGTCGGCCCAGATCCTCTCCCGTCCTTCCTTGCTGGCGCGGGACGATCCAAAGAGGGCATCATACTGCCCCAGGACATGCTCCACCAGGACACCAACTTCGGTGGCAGTGAAGCTGGTGCCCCTCTGCCCCTCTGGCCTGGGGTTGCCACTGGTGCCAGATGTAGAAGTGCCCGACATGGCAACCCCAGAGGCAGGTGTGGGTGGGCAACTGGGTCCTGGGGCTGGGCTGTGGAGCGATGTAATCCCAGTTGGGAGTCTTCAGTTCCAGCAGGGGTGGACACAGCAACTGGACCCCTGCAGATGGCTGATGTGCAGGCACCAAATGGCAGGGCACGGTGGCAGCAGGCAGGCAGGCAGGCAGGCAGCAGCAGATAGCACGTGGGAGGCTGCTCAGGGCACTTGGGGGGCAGTAACTCGGCCTTCGGGGCAGGAGCGTGGTGTTCCGTGTGTTTTCGGGTGGCCAGCTTGATACGGAGTGATTTGGCACGTGAAATTCCTGCACGTCAGCGTGAAATCCGAGGAAAGGCCCTTAGCGCGTAAGTGCGTCAGCACGCATACGCGATTCTATTGGACCAGAGTCCCTCATCGCGTAAGCGCGTCTGACGTGATCCGCACGGGCGTTCCCCACTCAGCACGTGAAGACGAGCACACGTGGAAATCCTGCACGTCAGAGTGTCATCGCGTGTAATTGGCCAAAAGTGCGCGTACACGCCATTGGCCTATGTACGTGTATTTCATCGCGTGTAATTGCCCAAAAGTGCGCTTACACGCCATTGGCCTATATACGTGTATTTCAGGGGCGCGCGGCCACTTACACAGGCAAGTACGTCAGCGCACCTGTATGCCTGCAGCGTGGGAATTTCCACACGCGATTGGAGTGGGAACCCGATTCCAGGGGTGCGAGGCTCACACGCTGCCTACTACACGCGCAAGGCATTAATTTGCGCACTTTTCAATAAACAAGCCAGATGCCAGGATGAACATACCGTTCCTAGCAGCAGTGGCAGTGGGCTACCAAAGGAGGATGAGGAGGAGAGTCAGGGCCAGAATATTCACACCCAGAACCAGCCTATTCGGGATGCCTGATGACCAGGTGTATGGGAGGTACAGGTTTCCAGCACACATCATACTGGACCTGGTCAGTGAGTGGGAGGATGACCTCACATCACCCACCCTGTGCTCCCAAGCACTCAGCCCCCTGCAGAAGGTCCTGAATGTACTGCACTTCTTGGCCACTGGATCCTTTCAGCGGACAAGTGCCATAGTGGGTGGTGTGTCACAGGCCACGCAGTCACGCTGCCTACACCAGGTCTTGAACATCATCACTGCACGGCCTTCAGTCCGCAGGCACATATATCTCCCCAGGACTCATGCAGAAAGGCGGACGTGCATCCAGGAATTCTATGGTGTGGCTCAATTCCCCAAAGTGCTTGGTGCAATTGACTGCACACATGTGGCTCTACGTCCACCCAGGGCAACAGAGCACATCTATAGAAACCGCAAGCACTGGCATTCCATCAACGTCCAAGTTGTATGCAATGCCAAGGGAATCATCACATCAGTATATGCCAACTATCCAGGGTCCACCCACGACAGCTTCATCTACAGAATGTCTACCCTATGCCGGGACCTAGAGGCTGGCCAGCATGGAGATACATGGCTGCTTGGTGAGCATGAATGCCACTCCACATGCATGCATGTCAGATACTGGGTCATGACACAACACCACTAATGATACCCATCACCACCTCCGCAGGGGACAGTGCCTACCCTATCAGCCCCCACATGATGACCCCAATCCGGAACCCCACCACGCCACCCCAGGTAAGGTACAACACAGCCCACATTGCTACACGGGGCATAGTGGAGCGCACATTCGGAGTGCTCAAGTCACGCTTTCGCTCCCTTGACCGTTCTGGCGGGCAGCTGTTATATGCTCCCCGAATAGTGTGCAGGATCATAGTGGCAGCATGTGTCCTGCACAACGTTGCAACACGCCGGGGCCTGCCCGTGGACATGGTGGTGCCCCCACATCCACAACCACATGCACGCCCGCTGCGCATGGGAGGGGAAAGGGCACGGGGGGAGGCAGCCCGTACGCAACTGGTGGCCAACTTCTTCACCTAGGAATCACAGTGCTGGCTAGTGCACACTGCTCTGGCACATACCATCTGACAATCAATGATGACTCTACCTGACAATGTCTGAAAAGTACTTGACAATGAACTGTCAGATACACATCAGCCTGAGATTGTTAACATGGAAGTGTCAATATGTGTGCACCCCTAGCTACACATACACCAGCTATGCATCACAACGCAAAGACACAACTCCATCAATCTAAAATGCATTCCCACAGGCGATTCACTACATGACAACATTGCCATGTCACCCACTCCCTTCACAGTCCCGCCACTGAGGACACCATGTCATGGTATGTGACAGCAAACAAACTGGCCATCACAACATGACACCAGTGTCACAAATAGCAGTGCCCCAAATGGAACATAGCCGCACTTGAGCAGCTAACCGCCCTGGAGCCACTACTACACACCTGTGTAAGAGTAATTTCTATCAAATTACACACCAACCCACCCTGAAGCCCACCCAAACAAGACACATTGCATGTAATCAATGGTAGTCTCATTACCTGATTCAGCTGGTATGTCCTCACCGTCCAGATGTACAGTGATGGCGCCATGCAAAAGTGTCAGTGCACATCTACCGACATGTAGTGTGACTCCAGAGAGTATGCCCTTGTGAAGATCTGTGTGAAATACCTGCAAAACATGAGCAACATATGTAAGTAGAGGCACATATCATACCATCATGCATAGTTAGGTGCAACAACAATGAACACTATGAATGTCTACACAGTATTGACTATGGACTGGCCAACAGCTCATGGGAGTCCAATGTCACCGTGTAATTTGCTGTCACTTGGGCACACCCTTTGCAAGCCCATGGAAAGGGAAGCAGGAGGGGTGTGGATGTCTGCTACCCAAGCATCGAAACCAAACTCAGGACAAGCCTGCATGTGCCCAGCCACAATACAGTGTATGCCCAGGTACCCACACAAGGCAACACTCTTGCAAAATAAAAATGAAAAAGAGAAAAAATGGCCATGAAAGGGCCGGCGGGGGGGGGGGGGCCACCTATGAGGTCCGAGGACAGGATGCACGCCACAATCCACCTGTGTGGATCATGGGAAAGGAAAACACCCCATAGGCTCGTGGCCCACACGGCTACTCTGTTGTGGGAGATGAGTCGCTATGGCTCTGCCCAGACCCTGCAGCTGACTCTGGAGGTGGGGGAGCTGCCTCAGAAGATGGTGTGACAATGGGAGGCAGCCCACGCAAAGCACGAGTTTGCTCCTCCATGGCTGCAAGCAGGCGGGTCTGGTAGTTCTGGTTCTGGGTTATAATCATGCGGAGGTCCCCATGCAGTAACTCCCGGGATGACCTGACCTCCGCACGAGTTGCCTGCATCTCGGCCGAGAGCGTCCGTGTCAGACGCTCCAGCTGCTCCTCTGTCCTTCTATGGGATGAAGCCTCAAGCTCTAACAGGGTCGACCTGAGGTGATGGAGTTCTTCCCTCAGGGCTTCCCTGTGGCGCTGGGACTCCATGGAAAGTGATTCCCCCAGAGTCGCCAGTGCCGCCCGCCTGTCCATGTTGGACGCCAACATATCCTCCCTGTGTGCCTGGCAGATGGACTCTGTAGCCTGCTCCAGTCGCTCCATCAGCCTTTCTGGGGGGACAATGGAAGTGGCCACCCTATCCATGGCCTGTGCAATCATCTCGGATGATGCTGCCTGTTGGGTGGCCATACCGTAGATGGATTGCTCCCATACGGTATTGCCAGGTGGCATACGGCCACCACGTTGACGGGCACCACACCTGCCTGGGGCAAGGCGGACTGCGCCTTGCTGTGCCGGCAAGGCCTCAGGCTGCAGGACTGCATTCCCTCTCTGATCTGCAGCCCCAGGAACAGGATCAGAGATTGGGTGGTGTGGCCCTGCATCCGTAACCACCGGAGGCTGATCTGCCGACACTGACATCCCCATTGAGGCCAATGGCCTGGCTGCAGGTGGGTCGGACAGAGGAGATTCTCTCCCAAGAACACTCACCTGCGACTGCACATAGGTGTCATCCTCCGAGTCTACACCTGAATACTGCTCGGGGGAGGAACCCCCAGAGACACCCCTCGACAGCACGGCCTGCAGCACTTGTGGGTTTTCACCCACAAACACACCACGTCCCTCACTTGTGGTAGGTCGGCCCGGGTTGCCCTCCTGGGACGGCTCCACCACCACATCCCCAGCATCAACAAGTGCTTCGTCCCCTGCAAAGACATGAAAGAGAAAAATGGAAACAGGCATTAGAACCATGGCATGCAACAAGGGCTGATGAACAACATAGGCAGTAGTCCTACGACACATGTCCTACATGACTGGGAGTCCTCCTATGCATTCACCATCACTGGGTCTGTAGGGGAGGCTCAGGGCATACTATGTACTGATTGGAGAGCAACGCCTGCTCACCTTGATGCCTAGCACTGCCATCACACATTGGGCGGTGATTGCCATGTCAAAGGCACATGCCATCACACACATGGCATGTGACATAGCCACCAAGTGAAGAGGGAGAGGAGGGCTACTTTTTTGGATTTCTACCACTCTGGTCCTGACATTGCATCGTCACATCAATTAGTATACATGTTGTACATGGATCTGCTAGTCCAAATTGGCAACGATGCACAGTGCCTTGTCTAGATCAACATAATGCAGTAAACATTGTGATTCCACCTCCCCAACACCTGTAACGGAATAATTTTGCATTCGTGAAGCACCGGTCAAGTAATGTTTGTAGGTGCAGCGGAGCACTGAGGGGTGGTGGGGCAGAAGGGGATGCCAGTCAACAATACTACTGGTGCTGGTGTCATTCATGTCACGCAAGTGCAGGGGTGGGTGGCACAATGAAGTGCAAGGGGGAGTGGCGGCTGGAAGTGCTGTACAAGGTAAGTAGGACTTGACGTCAAGGGCAGATGGTGTTAGGCGCAGACAAGTGCTGGGGGGGTGGCCTATAGGGGTACAGAGACAATCATGCTGTGCTGTGGGCTCGGAGGGGACAGGGGAGGTACACACTGCCTCTGGCTCGGCAAGGTCCTTTCAGATTTCTATGTGTCCTGCAGAGTTGTCACATGCCGCAGATATGTGCCCTTGGATTGGGGATCTCATCTTGGTGAGAAGGGTGAGGCGCTATTGCCTTTGGAGCATGTGGCAGGCCAGTTTGCCAGAGGATGGCCATGATGCAGGACATTCCCTCTCTGCCACCCGGCACCTGTGGTTTGGGTTCCCAAGATCCGAGTCATGCCAGGACTCTGCATTGGCATGGGGCTTCAGACAGGTGGTCATGACCGTGGCTAAGACATCCAGTGTACCTGACATGGAGTGGAGCATGGAGTGGGCCCTGTCAGGATGGGAGTGAGCCTAAGGGGGAGCTGGATGGGGGGGACATTTTGGCAGCATGAGCCTCGACTGACACACACTTCATGGGTCGGAATACCAAGAAGGTGTGTGACAGTGGTGAGGGTGGCTTTGCCTGTGGGGTGTTGAGGGTGAGCTGGGAGGAGAGGAGAATGTGATCACTCCAGGAGAGAGGAGTGCAGAGATGGACGGAGAGGGGAAAGTCAGATGAGATCAGAGCATCAAGAGTGTGCCCTGCAGAATGAGTAGGGACAGACGGGAGTCTAGAGGGTGAGAGGGAGTTGCTGAGGTCACAGAAAGGTCACGTGGGGGCGTCAACAGGCATGCAGGTGGATGCGTACCGCACCAAGGATGAGGAATTCTGTGTCTGGGGACATGAGTGAGGAGGAGAGGTGAGGACACTCAGAAAGGAAGTAGTACATTTGACCAGTTTTCCCAGACACAGTACGCACTGTTTGGAATGTCAAGGTGTGGTGGACAGAAACCTCACACAAGCCATTCCAGAGTGGAGTAGGTCTAAGTAGGTGTGACAGTGGCAGGAATACCCTCAGGGAAGCCAAGGGCACACCCCCCCTGCACAGTAGTGGCGGGCCAAGGAGAGGGTCAAGGATGCAGACAGAGCTGGCCGTCAGACATGTTTCCATGAGACCAAGGATGTCAAGGTGCATAACCTCATGTAAGTGACAGTTATCGGAGGAATGCCTGATGCAGCCGCAGTGAAAGGAGTGTAATTGTGGAGGAGGTTGACAGCCTTGTAGGACTTACGGGGAGTGCTAGAGATCAGAGGTGCCGCATGTGTAGGAGTTGGAGTGGGAGGCGGAGAAGGTTCATGGGAGGGTGCAGGGAGGCAGTGCAGGATTGATGAGGAGAGAGGAGGGGGGACAGCAGGAGAGGTAAGGAAGTTGATGAGATGTGGGTAGCATTTCTCAAGGAGATTGAGGTTGGCCTAAGGGCCTTGGACTGAGACGCTCCCATTACCATGCACATCATTAGTGGTATCTGAGGATTGGAAGGAGGCCAGGAGTACACCCCAACGGGTCCCACCTATGATGGTGGAAGAGGAGCAAGGAGAGAGGACAGGGACCATGTGAAGGGTCTATGGGACAGGCAAAGGCATGTATGAGCAGATGTCAGTGAGAGTTAGCTTAGAGTAGGCTCAGATGCACTGGTCAGCAATAGGGTGGGTCGCATTGGAGGGCAGGCTGCCCTCATTTGACTTTTGGCAAGCAGGTGTCGTGCGTAGGGCACGATGGTCTGAACTGTAGAAGTCATGGAAGATAGACCATGAAGAGCAGCATGGAGTGTGAGGGAATGGGGCTCGAAACCAGACGGTACCAAAGGACCCAGGAAGGAGGTGGATGTCAAGGCTACATCCACATTATGACTGCATGTTGGTAGGCATTTATATACAGAGGACGCATTAGCATGTGGTATCATTGCATGTCAGGCATGTGAAGATGAAACTTTAATGGCTGGGGGAAAGGAGAGGAATGGTATGTAAGACATCAGATGAATAGACAGGGGAGTATGAGCAACAATGTAGTGACAAAATTACTAATCAAGGGCAACTTCCATGGTGTTGGCCCATATGTGCACTGTTGCCAGTAGGGATAGTGCTGTGGCCAGATGGTGTTGCACTGAACATACTGGATGAGGCACATGGGTGCCACTGTCAACTCTGCCACACACCCCCTTGACAGGCACCCAACATGAATGCTTCACACACACACCATGCACATGGATGATACACACATGCATGTGCACTCACCGGATGATGCCTCGTAATCAGGGAGGTCTCCCACACCTTGGAGTTGTCCCTCGGTGACGTAGGATCCAGCTACGGACTCGTGTGGTGTGAGTTCTATTTCCTGTGCTGGGGACCCACCTCCAGTCACCAAGGTTGCGGCATGACTTGAGGCCAGCTTATCCTTTGCCCTGCGCTTAAGGTCATTCCAGCGCTTCTGGCAATCACTAGCTGTGCGCCTCACTACTCCAAGGGCACTTATTCTGTCAGCAATGGTCTGCCAGTGTGCCTGGCGTCTGGCATGTGTGGTCTTGGACCCTGCAACGATGACCATTTCCCTATCATGATCTGACACATACTGAACAAGTGCATTAAGTTCGGCGTCTGTGAAGCTTGGCTTCCTTGATGGGCCGGACTGTGCAGCCGTGTCTGGGGCATCAGCCTGTGCCGGACGTGCACTCTTCCTCTTGCGCTTGGAAGGGGGTGGGGATCCAGAGTGTCCTACGCCGCTGTGGACACTAGGGGCAGGAGCCGTGGTGGACTCTGTACTGGGTGTGTGTGATTGCCCACTCAGCATGGGAGTAGGTGCAGGCATTGGGGGTAGTGGGATGGGGTCAGGCCTGATCTGAGGTGCATGAACTAGGACCGACACAGTCTTGGCAGGGTGTATGAGAGGTGGGGTGGATTGAGCCACACCCTGGCTACGGGGGCCAGCAGATGACCTATCTGGCATAGATGCGCGTGCCCTGATGACACCAATGTGCACCGGTGCACGTACAGTGGACCTGCTGACCTGGATGTCAGCGATGGAATCACCCTCGGACAGGTCTGGTGCCACAATGGCCTGGTCCGACATGGGCTGATCAGGGTTGGTATCAGCCACATGACTCTCAACTGGGGGGGGGGGGGGGCATGGGTGTCCCTGACTGTTCCTCCAGACTGGGGGGAACAGGGGCGCCCTGCAAGTCACAACCACGTCCCCTGTTGGATCCTCCACGGCCACCACGTGTGGCTCGGCCACCTTTGCCACCCTTACGGCTTGCACGCCTCCCAACCATGGCACTGATGGTATTGTGCGTATGGGAGTGGGTGTGCACAATTGTCCTGGGCAATTGGGTGTCAAAGGGGTTGGGTACCAGATGGTATTCGTACCCTAGTGCAGTGGCAAGGCTATATGACACCCCTGGGGAAAGATGACGGGTCACGCAACGCACAGGCACCCCAAAAAAGTTAAGGAACGTGCACAATACCCCTCCTAGACCACGTGTGCTGATGGAAAACCCTGCACTACGCTGTGGCATCCAGTAACACAATGAACGTATGCGTGTCACACGCGGCCTAGATTGACCTCTGAAGGGGTAGGCTACACACGGGGCAAGCACAGATGTTAGATACGTGCGTGACTCACCGTCTGCCAGGTAAAAGAGCGTGAAAAAATAGCACTTTTGGTTGGCAACACCCCCGCCAAAAGAAGAGGTGTACGCTGTCTGAGGAGACAGGACAACTGTAGAAGGGGACACTGTTTGAGGGAACAGGCCCAGGAAAACCAGTACAAGAGGAAATAGAGAAAAGAGCTGTCAGAGGTAACAGGGAGTACGAACTGGAAACGCCGTGAAGTAAATCGCGTGTGAAACGACAAGAAGTACCGAATTCACCCACTCGCTCGCCACGAAAAGCACGTACAAGGAAATTGTGTTCAACACTACCTTTTATACAGGCCCACACGTACATCGTCACTTACGGCGTGTACGTGCTTGGCCCATTTTCACCAATCACACGCTTTGGCACTCCTGCGTGTAGGTATCTTTTCACCAATCACACGCTTTGTCACTCCTGCATGTGGATCCTTTTTCACCAATCACGCGCTTCGACACTCCTGCGTGTAGCTCACTTTTCACCAATCACACGCTTTGTCACTCCTGCATGTGGATCCTTTTTCACCAATCACGCGCTTCGACACTCCTGCGTGTCGCTCACTTTTCACCAATCACACGCTTTGACACTGCACGTGCAGGTAACTATTGACGCACATATGCTGGTGACGGGTTTTCGCGCGATGAGTGTGGGGTTTTCTGGTGCAAAATCACTCCCTATCAGGCTGTCCACGCGTTCTAACACGAAAGACCACGCTCCTGGCCAGGAGGCCGAATTTAAGTCCCCAAGAACCCTGAGCACGCTCCCACCTGCCATCGGCTGCTGCCTGACTGCCTGCTGGCCACGTGCCCCACAGTGCTGGTGGGTGGGGGTGGTGGGAGACATGGGTGGGGGCCTGGTGGAGGGTGCCCCTGGTGGATGGGGGTTGGGGTGGTGGGAGACATGGATGGGGGCCTGATGGCAGGTGCCCCTGCACTGCTGGGGGGTGGGGGTGGTGGGAGACATGGGTGGGGGCCTGGTGGAGGGTGCCCCGGGTGGATGGGGGTGCAGGGGGACATGATCAGGTGTGCAGGGTAGTCCACTGTTTTGTGGGCTGCCTGCAGGGGCCGGGGAGGGTGTACAGGGTACACCTGTGGGGGCCCACCCAGCCTATTCGCATGTGATAATTCCCACGCACCCCTGTGATACACGTACCCTGGCCAATCGCGTGTTGAACTTCCCGCTACCCCTGTAATACACGCACCCTGCCTGTTCGCGTGTGATGATTCCCGCGTACCCCTGTAATACACGTTCCCTGGCCTATCGCGTGTTCTACTTCACGCGTCCCCCTGTAATACACGTTCCCTGGCCCATCGCGTGTTGAACTTCCCGCTACCCCTGTAATACACGCACCCTGGCTGTTCGCGTGTGATGATTCCCGCGTACCCCTGTGATGCACGTTCCCTGGCCTATCGCTTGTTCTACTTCACGCGTCCCCCTGTAATACACGTTCCCTGGCCCTTCGCGTGTTGAACTTCCCGCTACCCCTGTAATACACGCATCCTGGCTGTTCGCGTGTGATGATTCCCGCGTACCCCTGTGATGCACGTTCCCTGGCCTATCGCGTGTTCTACTTCACGCGTCCCCCTGTAATACACGTTCCCTGGCCCATCGCGTGTTGGACTTCCCGCTACCCCTGTAATACACGCACCCTGGCTGTTCGCGTGTGATGATTCCCGCGTACCCCTGTGATTCACGTTCCCTGCCTAGTCGCGTGTAGTACTTCCCGCGTACTCCTGATTTGGAGATTGCCCGCTTTGCTTTCCTTGTTTGCCTGCCCTGTGAAGTGGTCCGGGGTTAGCGCAGCCCTTAGCGATGATTTAGCGCTTTTGATGGCTTTTCCGTGCGCGAGGGCGTTCTTGGGGGCGTTACTGGCGCTGCTGCAGGCTCGCTGCGATTCTCTGCGCCACGGCTGTTTTGGGAGCTTGAAATCCATGAATACGCTGTGCGCGGAAATCTGTTTTAGCGCACGTGCCTGGCGCAGACTATCGCAGGCGCACGCTGTGCGCCAGCCGCGTGCGCTACTTGTGCGCTGGATTCTATGAATTAGCCTGTAATTCTCTTATGGCAAAACCTCCATATCCCCTGAGTGTCAACCTACATAAGAAAATTTTGCACAGTATTTACAGGCAAGTAATCAGTTCAGTCATTATTTGGTCTGCATTTGTCCATCACTTTACAACAGGAGGAAAACACACTTGCTATAATTACTGTGGTATCCATTGTAAATGTGGCCAACTGAAATGTAATCAGTGAATAAATCATTGTCAAAATAGACCTGGAGTGAAAAAGTAGCCAAACAAGAAGTAGTCACAAAAATGCAGCTGTAAAGAAGCCAAAAATGCATTACTGGTAGGTTAAGTGTTAGGCTTATGGAGTGTTTAGTGGGCCTATGTTAGTATAGGGTTTACGGTTCAAGTAAAGATTTTGGTTAGAATAAGGGTAAGAGTTAGGGTGGTTGTAGAAGAGCTTGTGATGTTGGGGTTGTTTAGTGGTCATGGTAGAGTGTCAGTGTAAGTGTTAGGATAGGAGATCTATCTGACCTGGTCATCAGGAACAAAGGTGGCCTGTCTGGACTACTGTACTTGTGGCAAAAAATACAATAAACTTGGTGAAAACTTTTAAAGTGAAGAAACAAAAAAATAGCAACCAAGCGCTTTTGGAGCTAGTACTCGTATGGTAAAAGCAGGAGAGCCTTGGATACGCTAGGCCCAGAATGGAACTAACAGGGGGACAAACTCGACTACGAATTAAAACGCCAGCTTAATGTAAAATCACAGAACAGCTAAAGATGAACTGCAGTAAAAACAATAATGGAGTAGAATACAACTGGATGCTGAAGGAATTTGAAATAAAAAAATATTCAATGGCAGCCCTGAGTATTACAAGGAAACATCACTATAATCAGGGATTGCTAAATAGAAAACGGAAACATAGAGCTACTCTTAGAAGCATCATGAAGAAAAATCTCGTGAACAAAAGAGAATTAATTCGACAGACGAAACAAAAGTATAGAAATTGGTTAAAATCCACCAAAATCCTAAGACTCCAAGCTGATGCAAAACAAATATTAGCTGCAGTAAGAAATTCCAATACTAGACCACTTTGGGATATCACAAACAACGGTGAAGATATACAGTTGGCCTTAACCTGCAGTCAAGTCTCTAAAAGCAACTGGGTAAAACATTACACGGCACTGTTTACAGCCGAAAAAGAAACAAACTCACAACCACAGATATCAAAAAACAGCCCACAGTCCATTGACATAGATAAAGAAGACATACTTATAAGATTGAACAAATTAAGCTCTTCAAGAGCAGCGGGTCCGGATGGAATTTCTAACTCCATGTTGAAGGAAAATAAGGATGAATGGACCGATTTCATTCTGGTCCTCTTCCAAGAAATAATCCGGACTAAAACAATTCCCCAGTCCTGGAAAGAAGCTTTGATAGTTCCAATTTTTAAAAAGGGTGACCGCACTAACCCTAGGAACTACAGGTCAATATCCTTATTGGATTCCATAGGGAAGATTTTCTCGTCGATCCTATTAAGAGATCTAAAAACATGGGCAATGAAAGAAGGAATCATGGACAAACACCAGACAGCCTTTATGACGGGAGTGGGTACATCTCTGAACCTGTTCCTCTTGAATCTACTCAAGTTACGAGCATTGAAATCAAAGCAAAACATCTACTTGGGTTTTTTGGGCCTAGAGCAGGCCTTCGATACTGTGAATAGGAGCTTACTCTGGACGAAATTTAAAAAAATGGCACTGTCCTGTAGATCTATTGGAAGCAATTCAGGCCCTCTACACTAACACATCAGTCCAAATAATAGTATCAAAAAGAGGGGATACCATGGAGAAGATCGTCACGTCTAAAGGTATTAAACAAGGCTGTGCTCTGGCCCCTTTTCAAATTGTTCTGTATCTGGTAGATATACAACAATCCCAAAAAACTGTTAGAGCTTTCCCTCCAAAACTGGAAGGCAAGGATCTCCCGTGGGTCATTTATGCTGATGATGTGGTCTTTATATATCAAACTCCAATAGGTCTACAAAGCAGAATAACCGAATTCAAAACATATCTTGAAACGAATAACATGAAAATCAATGTACAAAAATCTGTGATTATGATAATATAGAAGGCCCAAGGAGAGAAGAAGAGGACAAGTCCCTTTACATGGAGATAAGACAACGATATACTGAGAATAGCAGACAGCGTGACCTATCTGGGAGTGAGGATTAACAAGAACATTAATGAACAGGCACAACAAAACCTTATTAAGGAAAAGCAAAAAAAAACGAACTAATCAGGCAAGAGATCTGCATCGGAAATATGGGATATATTCGGTAACCCCGGCGATTACCTTCTACAAACAAAAGGTTGTGCCTATTCTTACGCACGGAGCCGACTCACTCTTAAATCTACCCTGGCAAACCTGGGAGAAATTTGAGGCATACTTTTGGAAGAAGCTTTTAAGGCTCCCAAGATGCCTAAGCCCAGTGACTATAAGACATGAGTTGAGGCTACAATCAATGGCATCGATAGTCCTATGGAAAACATTGTCATTGTATTGCAAATGTCTAATCAAAACCCCTCCAATACCATTTGAAATTTTGACAACAGCAAATGACCTGCAAGGAGATGAACTGCTACAGATGTGGAAACAGAAGTGTAGCGATATATTATCACACTATAACATCAGAGAAAAGACTCTAAAGGGGAACCCGGATAAGGCAAAGAAACGACTGAAAGAGAGCGGCTGGCATGGAACAGCCACGGCAAAGGCCTTAAATAAATACTGTCATAACATCATCTGGGGAAAAAAATCGTTAAATAATCCTCCATCATATTGGGCAAGATTTCCATCAGCCCATTACAGAGACCTTCTGATGTGATGTAGGCTCAACCTATTGCCTTCGAGAGAAGTCCAGTACCTGAGAAGGATGATCACGAGAGACGAAGCAAATTGCAGCGTCTGCAGAAGAGACAACAAGACACTTGGCACTCACCTGTCCTGACATACACGATCAAAGAATACTTTACCTTAAAGGAGCATTCTTACCACTTGACAAGGAGCTGGAGGAAGAGTGGTGGGACATACGCTGGATGCACTGAAATGGGTGGAAGTAATTTTCTCACGCTTCACAGAAAAGATGGACAGGAAAATGGGTGAAGCTTGAGATAATAACGAAAGAATGATCTCACACAAGGTCAAGGATGTTAAAGGTTGACATCTTTTGTATTTTTAACCATAAAACAATTTAAAAAAAGATATGAGATATGGTAAGGCTATGGGTGATAGAGTAATGGTTTGGGTAAGTGTTAAAGAAATGGTTAGTGAGGTTGGAGAGGGCTGGTTATGCTGGTGAAGGAAAGGGATCAGGATACACTTAGGGGTTAGGGTAGGGTAAGTGTTGGGGTAAAGTTTAGATTTGTGGTTAGGGTAAGGCTAAAATTAGGATTAGAGCGAGGGTTTGGGCTGAGGAAAATGCTATGGAATGTGTGGAAAGATGGTAATAGGATTTAGAGATAGCTTCACTGTTCATTTCCATTTATTTGGTGTTTTGTATTAAATCGCACGCAAATAAAATGGTTTAACACACTGAAGGTGCGCTTTAGGTATGGGTTCAGGGTAGAATAAGAGTTGTAATTAGTTAGGGAAAGGTTTAGGAATGTAGTGTGGGTGATGGCAGACATTTTATCAGAGATTTTGGTAATTATAAGGGTTTACATTATTGTACTTTGTGTATTCTTTTCTGGACACCTTATTGCTGCCAAGAGGTTGGGCCTCATTCTGAGTTGGGCGGTAAGGGTTAACGATCACCGGTAAGGAGACCGGTGCCGTTAAACCCTCACCGCCCAATTGCGAGGTCCCTTAGCGGGAACTGTAAAGGACGTGTGGTCTGACCACACGTCCTTTACGGGTCCCGCTAAGGGACCAGGGCGCTAATTAGGGGCCCGTAATTAGCGCCTTCCCCATTCCCTTTGAGCCCTATGGGGGCTCAAATGGGAATGGGGAATGGTGCACTGAATGGGGATTTACCGGGTCCTCCAGGGTCGGAATGACCCAGAAAGTCCCCATTCATCCACACCGGATTCGGTATTGGAGGCAGCCATGGTGCTAATAGCGCCATGGCTGCCTCCAATCTAGGAATAAGGCCCGTTCACTCTTTGCATTGCTTGCACTGAATGACTACGGGCCTCATTACGAGTTTGGAGGTAGCCATGGTGCTATTAGCGCCATGTTTGCCTCCAAAATCGTGTCCGGGTTCCCTGAATGGGGAAATACCGGGCCATTCTGACTTTGGAGGGCCCGGTATTTCCTTCTTCAGGGAACCCGTGCCCGATCCTTCCCCATTCCCATTCGAGCCCCATAGGGCTAAATGGGAATGGGGAGGGAGCTAACAACGGGCCCGTTAATAACGGGCCTGCTTTTAGCTCCCTGGTCCCCTCGTGGGATCAGCTATGGACATCTGGTAAAAGCAGAAGTCCAGAGCGGGTCCCGCGAGGGAACCTTGTAATAAGGTGGAATGGGTTTAACGGCGCCGGCACCATTACTGGCGCAGTTGACTCCACTCCGCCCTTCTTGTAATGAGGTCCTACATCTTTTAAATCTAATTTTTGCTGACTACTTTTTCACATGACAACATTTTTCCTGGGGCCATTTTCAAGTGTTACTGTGGCTAGAAAGTGACACTGTTTAACCTTTCACCTGTAGAATCAGATTAAAATGATGATGAAGATGAAGTACTTAAAAAGCAGTAAACACTTGCTGTTACAATGCAAACCCAACTAGAATGCTGTGTTATTGTATATTATTCTGATTGGTATTTTACACATTGTTTTTGGTGTCTGGTTTATAGACCCACTTAGTATGTTATAATATTCTGTATTTATTGGTATTTGTAAGTGTAAAGGAGCCGCAAGCCAAGGTAAGTAGGAAACAGTTTATTCACTTAGTTTCCAGCAGTAAAGCATAAGACCCCCAACACAGTCAGCATCCAGGGTACAACTGAATAAAGCCAAGCATAAACATTGATGACATATCCTTCCAGAATGGTATAAACACAATGGATCCAATCTAGAATCACAGATGCCCTGCTGTCAGAACACAGAAAAGGCATTAGCACTTAGCAACAACAATAACAATACATAAAGCATTAGTCCCTTTATATAACACATCCCCCTCCCCTATCAAATAAAATTCTTTATTGATAAAAGCAAACAGCAGTAAAATGAACATCAAGAAGAATAAAATGAAATGCGAATGCTCTATCACTTTACTTTTGCAATTCTGGACAAACACCATATTTGTCCACTTTCCACACACACAGCATTCTTGAAAACTCGTGTAACTCTAACTGGTTCCGTCTAAAGTGGCTCCCCTTTCTTGGAGATGACCGCCTTCCTTATCCTCACCAAATCTCCAGCTTCGACCACAGTGGTTTTCCTAGGATGTCTCTCATTCACTTTTTCCACCCATTTATCCTTTCGAACATCCATCTTTTTCTTTACGGCATCCACAACCACATCTGTCCAACCAAGCTGGAGCCACACAGGTATTCGCCTTTCGGCCTCTCATAAGTTCAAATGAACTAATTCCTGTTTCTACTCGCGGAGCCATCCTCAATGCATACAACCTGTCTCTCACTGCAACTCTTTTGTCTAAACCACATGCATTGGCTCCACGAATGGCATCCATAATGCATCGATTCACTCTCTCAATCATGCCGTTGACTTGAGGACAATACAAAGGCGTTCTTTTGTGTTTAATTCCACATTTGTGAAGATACTCCATAAATAACTTCCCCACGAATTGTGGACCGTTGTCAGTGAGTATACTTCTAGGTAAACCCTCCCTCTCAAACACATCCTCCATGTATTCAATGATACTCCAGCAAGTAACTTCCCTCAAAATCCTAAATTCCGTCCATCTTGAAAACATATCAACCATGACTAAAATGAATCTTCCTCTACCAGCACCCATGTCAACTGGACCTAGCACATCCATGGACAAATCCTGCCACACTCCCTCTGGTATACTTGTTTTTCCCATAGGCTGTGTTACAGCTATCACATTTTTACCTGACTTGATACAATCATTGCACGCACCAACTACCTTCTCAATTTCACGATCAATCCCTTGCCATCAGTAATCAGCTTTAACAACCTCTTTTGTCTTACACACTGCAATATGTCCTTGGTGGGCGCAATTTATTAACTTCTTCCTCAGACTACCTGGAACCACCAACTTATCCCATCTATATAGAAGCTCTCCTTTTACGGACAGTTTGTTTCTCACTTCCCACATTGCCCTTTCTTCACCAACTAAAAGTCTTTTCTCTGGCCATCCTTCCACCACAAAAGCCATAATACGCTTCCACCTTTCATTTGATTTAAGAATTTGAATCCACTCTTGTTTCTGTATTATACCTTCCACGGTTGCAAAAACCGTTTCATTCTCACCACACATATTACTTCTTCTGTCATCATCTTTATCTTCCAACTTCACCCTCGAGGCATGGTCGGCCTGTACATTCTCTTTACCAGCGACTACTTCTATCTCAAACTTATGAAATTGTAGTCTGGTTACCCAGCCCGCAACTCTTCTTGAAACCTTGTCAAGACCTTTACTTTCAAAGATCGCCTTAAGTGGTCTATGATCTGTTCTCAGGATAAAATCTTGACCCCAAACAAAATTTTTAATTTTCTCTATCCCCCAATGGCATGCCAATGCTTCCTTCTCCAGTACCGAATAGTTCAATTCTGCTCCTCTCAACATGTGGGATGCATGCATTACAATCATTTCTGTGCCATCCACATCCGGCTGCAACATAACTACTCCTATTCCTGTGTCACTGGCATCAACAGCCAGAATAGTTTTCTTTCTCGTATCAAACATTGATAAAGGTTTAGCCATGTCAATTTTTTTTCATTTCTTCGAATTCTTTCTGACATTCGTTACTCCATTCAAATTCAACACCTTTCCTTAACAAAGCTCTTAAATTAATTATGGAGTCAGCAAATCTGTCCACAAATCGGTGATAAAACTCAATAGTGCCAAGAAATTATCTCAGTTCAGACTTATTCACAGGTGTTTGTGTTTTCAAAATTGATTCAACCAAATTTCTTTTCGGTTTTAAACCTTTCTCAGAAATTTCATGACCTAAATAATCCACAGTTTGTGTCATAAAAACACATTTCTCACCCCTCAATGTTATTCCTCTTATTTTGAAAATCTTAAAGACCAGGTTCAATCTTGTCTTCAACTCAGACTCATCCTTCCCACATATCAAAACATCGTCCTGAAAGCACCACACTCCACCAACATCCTTCAACAATCTGTCCATAACCTTCTGGAATACAGACGACGCTGATACCAATCCAAATGGCATGCGCTTGAACTGATAGATTCCCTCATAAGTAATAAAAGCTGTCAATTTTCTTGAGTCTTCATCTAAACTGATTTGATGATACGCACTCGCCATATCAAGTTTAGCAAAGTATTTTGCACTCCCTATCCTACTCAATAACTCTCCCATATTGGGAAGAGGATGGCGATCCGCTTCCACACATCGATTAAGTTCCCTCAAGTCGATGCATACTCTCAAATCCCCATTACTCTTTTTCACCACTACAACGGGGGATTTCCATTCTACCGCTCTAGCCGGCTCAATGATCCCCTCTTTCTCCAGTTTTATCAACTCATCACGCACAGCCTTCCGCATAGACAGAGGCAACGGTCTAAGCTTAGAGGCAATGGGACTGCTCCCTCCTTTTATCTCAATCTTGTGAACCATCCCCTTGAGGCATCCCACTTTGTTACAGAATACTTCAGGATATCTAGCTACCATCTCACATTTGGCTCTATTGCTGTTAAGCGCAAATGGATCACTTACATTGAGAACTTGCTCCTCACTATTGGGATCTAATTTGATTCTCAAACCCCTTTGTTCCTTCCAACCCAAAAGAGTTTCACCTCTTTTTGTGACATATATTTTCCTGTGTGTCATCCTACCCTTGAACTTGAATTCTGCTACACAACATCCCAAAATTTCTATTTTATCGCCATTGTATCCTCCTGGTGTTTTATCGGAGGGGACTAAACGCCTAATATCACCTCCAATTACATTTTCAAAGACAATTTTGGATACCAACGTAATATTTCGAACATGAATCAGCAAGCATTTTAACTGAACGACCATTTACTTCTATCCACGCTGAGGGATGCTCACATTGATCAGACCCCGAGCACTTTACCATGTGGACTGTAACTATCTCGTTCTCAGAAACATCAGCTTCTTCAGACGACATACCATCATATTCTTCAATTAAAAGTGTTCCCTTCCCACCACCACTTCGATAATTTTTACAGCAATTCTCAAAGTGCCCCCATTTCTTACACAAACTACAATTCACACGTCTTCCAGGGCAAATGGGAGATGTGGATAGGTGTCGTGAACTCCCACAACGAAAAAACACAATCTATCCTCTCTCTTTACAATAAATTGAGTGGTATCTCTTTGAGAACGTTTGTTGGGTTGCTCACCACCTCCACCTTTGGTTTGGGTGTTCTCATGACGTTTATTGGGCTTGGTTTTAAATTTCTTCTTCTCCTTCGAGCAACCACCCTTCTTGTCACCAACCCTCAACACTTCAACACCCAGTGATGGCTTATTTTCTTTAAGAGACAGTTTCGCTACACACTGCAGGGTATGCTCAATTCTCTTCGCTATACTAATAACCTCATCTAAATTGGGATCATCCTTCAACCAAATTTCCTCTCGTATTTTATCATTAGAGCAATGAATCATAAATTGATCTCTTATATGTTCTTCCAGTCCACCCCAAATTTACAATTTAGTGCTAAATGCCTCAAAGCAGTTACATAGTCTTCAACAGATTCTCCCTCATGTTGGCACCTCATGCCAAAGTGATATCGCTCCAATACAGTGCTATTTTTGATTCAAAATGCTTATCAGGTTTGATTAACACTAGATCAAAATCATTTGTCCCCTCTTCCAAATCTAACTCAGCAATATCAGGAAGAGTGTCATATATCATCTTACCTTCAAAGCCCAGGAAATGCATTAACATAGCTACTTTGCGCTCTACTGACATTCCATTTCCACACTTGGCTTTAACATAATGAAGAAAACCTTTCTTCCAAGGGGCCCACTTGATTTCTGGAGGGCCTGGTGTAGGCATAAACACCTGAGGACCAGGTACCCCAGACAAAGCCATTTCTGTCTTTCACTCTTAGAAACTATGAAAAGCAGTAACTTCTATTGGGATTGGAATGCAAGGGAATGAACTCACTGCACCAGCGTCCAAATATTAACTAGGAACTCATGGAGGTGTGTCAGATGTCACTGAGAGCCTTAACTCTCCCAATTGAGGAAACTTCCCATGACAGATCCTCTGTGGGACTAGTTTTCCCAGTCAAAAGTAGAGTAGTCTTCCAATTTTAAGATCACTTCCTCATCTGAGAAATCACACTTCCTGCAAAATGTTTTAGGAACACTTCCTCATCTGAGAAATCACACTTCCTGCATAAGTAAAGTAGTTTTCCAATTTTAGGAACACTTCCTCATCTGAGAAGTCACACTTCCATCCTCAGGGAACGCACATTTCCTCACCTGCGTTGCAACTGAGTATCATTCAACTCGCTCGCCTTCCCACAGGGGGCCCTGGGCGAGCCTTCGTTATTTTCCTGTATTACGCTACTGCCGGCGCCACATCCACGTTCAGGCAGTCAGACTTTTGAGACTGGCAACTCCGTTTCGAGCCAAACTTGAGGCTGGCACGGGGCTCCTCCAAGCACCGTGCGGCAGGGCTCGCCTAATACCCCTCAGACAAACTTTTCCAGCATCTGATGGTGTGAGCTAATCCACAAGCTATGGGGATAGTCCTCCTGGATGCCGGGTCCCGCAGGCCACCCTGAACTGTTCTTCTCCAGCACCTCTTTTGGGTAGTTGGGGGTCTTGACTTCAGCAGGGATTCATTCCTTATCCCATCCTCGACGCCATTGTAAAGGAGCCGCAAGCCAAGGTAAGTAGGAAACAGTTTATTCACTTAGTTTCCAGCAGTAAAGCATAAGACCCCCAACACAGTCAGCATCCAGGGTACAACTGAATAAAGCCAAGCATAAACATTGATGACATATCATTCCAGAAGGGTATAAACACAAGGGATCCAATCTAGAATCACAGATGCCCTGCCTGTCAGAACACAGAAAAGGCATTAGCACTTAGCAACAACAATAACAATACATAAAGCATTAGTTCCTTTATATAACAGTAAGATAAATATTAACACATCTATTATGGGTGGTACACTCATCCCTCAATGATGCAGTGGGAATTGCAGCCGCAGCTCTAAATATGTTCACAGTTTAGGGACCAGTAGTGGGTGGTGGCAGAAGTGTGCCGTAAACTTGCCCTTCTGACATGGCAGAGGTGTGCTAGAAATGTTGTAGTCCCTGGAATGTATTTATTTTTGCAAATTAAATACCGGATACCTATCTGAATACAGATCTGCTTTAAGGTGGTCTGTGTTAAGAGAAAGATACATTTTTCTCAGCAGTGCAGCATTGTGTGTGTGCAAGGCTATGCTGCATTGGCAGGGGCTGTGGTATTTAATTGTCGATTGTAGAGGTGTAGTTTTATATTATTTGATGACTGTTGGTATATGTGTTTAACTTCCATGTGTGGGTGATTTCGTTGGTATGTGTTGGAATGTAGAATATAATCATTTTGGTGTGGGAAGCTTTCGTTATTACCTTGTTAGGAAGGTTGTTGAGGGGCACGCGCATTTTCTTAAGCCACATACAATAAATCATAATGGGGCATAATGAGGCATGTAAAAGTCATGACGAGACACGCAAATCATAACAAATCAGTAGAAGTCTTAGAAAAGCATAAAACATGCCTAGCAAGGCAAGTCAACCTGGACTCCACACTGCAATCCTAAAAATGGCCATTGCAGCGAGCTTCCATTTCCATTTCTCGCCATACCACTCCCAAACTCCTCTCTCATTATATCTCTGTTTTTCTCTCTGTCTAGCCCTTCTGCTTTCTGTAAAGATAGATGCGTCCTTCACCGTTTGCAACAAGGATCTGTGCATGGGCGGTATCTTTAGCCTCTCACTAGGAACTGATCCTTGCTAGAGTCATGAAAACATTGCGTACACATGTGTGGGTCTAATTTTGGTAACTTCCCTCCCAACCCTGTACAGGGGCTGTAGAGGATGTGTGTATGCAGGCAGTGTGACTTGCCCCCAAAGTCAATCCTGGCACCATAAATGAAACTGCCCCACTAAAAAACAGCTAGGGTTTGTAATTCTAGAATAAGGTTGGGTTGACAATTTGGAGATGTCTTTGGTCAGCAGTATCCTTAGCTAATAGCAAGTGACTACTTTGTTTGCACCTCTAAAATGTTGTATGCGCAATTTGTTTTATGTTAGCAGCCTTTACACAATGATGCTCTTGGCTCAGCCAATCAGGAACAATGATTTCCACACTGGGCACCATTACCTGGTGAAACAGGCTGGGACAAGTTCAAGGTCCATGGTGTCCAAGCCCATCTTCTCGCTGGTGAACTTCTTCCCCACTGCTACCTGCTTATCCAACAGCTCAGTCTCCAACATCATGCGTGGACCAACACTTTTGCTGTTCTCTGGTATCGCACACCTCCTCCTTCTTATGTAGCTACCTCAACCCACTCCAGCCTTCCTGCTGCCAGTCGTTTCAGAGGGCATGCTTTCTGCTTAGGTGTATGTTTGGCTGTGCTGTTCTATTAGGCCATGTCCCGGCCATGCACAGGAACATCAACAACGGCACATGACTTCCCCTGTGTCGCTTCACTCACTGCACACTAGTTGCCTTGACCACCAAGCACCAGTGGAAGCTATCTCCATGCTTTTAATGTTTCATATTATTTTGTATCTCACAGTGAAAATCATATGATCAGTAGCCCTCCCCCCCCACCTCTGGTGCGCTAACTGCCGTAGCAGCTTCGAAAGGTGGGATTCCAGGCCATTAGATGATCTGTAGCCCTACTTAGTGACCCTCACCTTGCTCTGGGCTATTAAATTGAGTATTCCAGGCAACTAAATTATGTGAATCCTGCTCCTGGGTCATTATGAATTAAACATGTTAAGCTACCCAGATTTTATATACATGTTGAACTCCTAATAACACTTTTGAAGTGCCTCATCCATGTGTTTTGCTCAAAGTGAGTGACTACTTGTACAGCTCTAAAATGCATTTGATAGGGTTCTATTCTGTATGTTATATTATGTTTCCCAGCTCTTATGTGAATTTAAAAGTGCTCCAAATCACAATGTTGTAGTGCTAGTACCCACCCGGATACATTTCTGAAAGTGAGTGACTACGTTTTGGCCCTCTAAATGCCATCGTATAGAGATGGCTGTGTTTTTATTATATTATGTTTCTCAATATTGAGGAGCACTTTGCATTCTCTGAATGACTCAATTAAAGGGCCCCCCCTCATCAGTAACTTTGCTAGTAGTGAAAGACAGCTCTTTTCACTTCGAAAAGAGTTTTATTCACTACCATATGTTATGCTGCACCTCATTTATGTTAATTTCACAATTTCAGACTCACACTTTAAGAAGCCATTGCTCCTCAATATACTGACAGTTATCTTTCAGTTTGCACTTTTGTGATGGATACATTCCCATTGAAGCAACGGGTGATGTCACCGAGAACGCATGTCTCTTTGATACTTTGAGAAAGTAAAGAATTTTAAGGCTAAGGTTTATCCCCCATCACAAAAGCTTGACATGGCAAGACAAGGGTCAGTTGGACAGCCTCCCAATACTGTTTTCAATCAAAGAGTCGAATATCCTGTAACCACATCTTTCTCCCAAAAAACTCTAAAACAATACAATATATATATATATATATATATATATATATATATATATATATATATATATATATATATATTACATGGCCACGGTAGTGGCCATGTAGTTATGGTTAAGTTGGTGTTTCCATAGGAAGAGCACTTTTTGATGTCATCTTTGATGTCCTGGGTGTTAGTGTTAGCAGTGCACGGTGGTGGCGCGAGTTATGGTTGCTTATCTTACCATAACTGCCGAATTTCAGGGGTTTTTTGGTTTTACTTTGAACCATAACGTCCCTTTAACAAAGTTTTTTCACTGAATTTCATAGGTTTTTAGTAGCGCAACTTAACCATAACGTCCCTTTAACAAAGTTTTTTTTACTGAATATATATATATATCTATGTTATATATAGATGTAACCCAACTTGTGCGTGCCCCCCCTTTACAACAATAGCAATGTACTATTCATAACTAAGTGCCCCCTGCTCCTGGCATGCTCCCACTACTCCCGTTTATTCATCTTCCTCTCCCTAGACTTCTCCCATGACCCCCAACACCTGTCATTTCCTCTGACTCACTTTAGTTACTGATCACGTTTTCTTTCATGACTGCATTAATCCTGCCAAATAACCTTGGGTGATGGGTAGAACATTTACTGTTCTCGCCTGTGATTCTGGGCTTTGTGAATGCTACCTTATGTTCGTCGGACTATCTGACTGTCCGCAGACTGTACAGCTGCTACATTGAGGGTGAGTATAAAATAAGGAACTTGTACCAAATTAAGCGTGCACTGGTAAAAACCTATGAAATTCAGTGAAAAAACGTTGCTAAAGGGACGTTTGGTTAAGTTGCACTAATAAAAAAACTATGAAATTCAGTGAAAAAATGTTGTTAAAACGACATTATGGTTACAAGTAAAACCAAAAATAAACCATGAAATTCCCCAGGTATGGTAAGCTAAGGAACCATAGCTCGCACCACCACCGTGCAGTACTAAAACTAACACAGAGGACATCAAAGATAACATCACAAATGTCATTGATGACACCACTGATGACATCACATATCTAGGACACTTGTTTTTTTCACTGACATATCTAGGCCAGGTGTTTTTGTTCAATGACAGTCAGAATAGAAAATTCAAAAGGTGCTAAATATCTAGACGTTAACCTTGTTGTATGTTCTTAAAGTACTTTCCTTTGGGTTTGGTCTCAGCTCATGGTGCACATACACGGGGCAATAAGCAGGCCTCAAACACACAATTAATTTGTATACATGAAGATGAACTTTAATGTTAATGTCATGTTCTGGTGATGTTTATGTGCTTCTGATTTGTATGCGCTGTGGGTCTTCATATGTATTGTTTGTACTAACACAAGTGTATAGTAAGTCTTGAAATAATAGCTATTTATTCCATGTTTAACATTACTCAAAACTCTGATAAGGTAGCTCTAATTATTTAACTATCCAAATTACTAGATTAAAAATATTGTACTTCTATGGTGCTTGCTGGAGCCATTGCCTATGTGTATGTATGATTAGGTTACTGTATTAACAAGAACACTTCAATATAATGTTTTGTTTAGATGAATACATTCTTTAATAAACTAAGTAGTTCATGATAGCTCTCCCAATCACCCCTGACATATTGTTACCAACATTATAAACACTTTACAGCAAAATGTATTTCATATGTGATGTCATCAGTGATGCCATCAATGACATTTGTGATGTAATCTCTTTGATGTCCTGGGTGCTAGCCTTAGTAGTGCACGGTGGTGGCACGAGTAATGGTTGCTTAGCTAATCACAACTGGCGAATTTCAAGGGTTTTTTGGTTTTACTTGTAACCATAATGCGCCTTTAACAAAGTTTATTCAATGAATTTTATAGGTTTTTATTAGTGCAACTTAACCATAATGTCCTTTTCACAAAGCTTTGTCAGTGATCGTATATGTCGCCGCCCTATAGTTAAGTTGCGTCTGACTACCATAGGAACCCCTAAAAATTCTATCATTACTAACTGTCAAACTCACCTGTGTCTCTGCGGGAGCGATGGAGTCTTGACCTCTTTCCCGTGCGCTCTCTTCCCAACCTGATAAAGTAGGTCTGCCTGATCATAAAAAGGATAAAGTACATTAAGATACAGGACTGACTTCACCTCCAGACCCCCTCCCGCTTATCCGTTGTGTTGAGGAGATTTGGCTTGACTTTTCCCCAGCTCACCGTTAGAATTAATTGGGCGAAGTCTCCATCCTACCATTGGCAGGGGTGCAAGATCCAACTCCCCACTTGTGGGTCTTTCCTTGGCAAGTTTTTTTGGCTGCTTGCGTTCAGTGTTAAGTCGCTGTTCTGAATTCACAGCGAATACCCCTGGAAATAATGCAGAGAGGATGCGTGGAGAACCAGTTACTTCACTGGTAATCTTTAGCCGGCTGGTTTAGCAGGTCAGTGTCTTTAGTTCCAGGCTGAAGTGTCTTTAGAGTTGGGGATATACTGCAATCCAGGTAAGTGTCATTCAAATATGTGCTCAGTGTTAAAGGATGCTGGACATAGCGCAGAGCGCCTTTAACTTGAGTTTCTATTTTATAGATGTGCCCAAGTTCGTAGCAAAAGGAGCAATGTGAGCGATTGGGCGGCTACAGTTTCTGGTGAGTATGCGCTGCGTTGAGCTGATTCAAGAGTTTGCATTATGCGAGCGCTACCTGACTTTGTCTTTTCTCTTTACAGGAGCTGCTGGGAGTTTGTGCAATGATCCGGAGAGAAGATCAGAAGACCGGAGCTGCTGGGTGTTCATGTGATGATCCAAAGAGAAGATCCAAAGACTGGAGCTGCTGGGCGTTCATGCGAAGAACTGGAGAGATGATCTGAAGCTGGTCTGATGGAGCGGAGTGAGCGTGTTGCTTGCACAGTGTACAGAAAACAACACAAAGCACTGAATGTCTATAGCCAGCCACGCCCAACCACTAGAGCACACAGGTAGTTCAATATACTTCCTTACTGGCCACAGGAAATGAACAGGAAGTGGGCATGAAATGGGCAGGAAATGACTAAAAAAATGCTAGAGAATGATGTTAAGGGCTAAGAAATACTTGTATGTAGTACATGACAAACCTGCCAGGCCCTTACCCATCTTGCCCCAGCCAGGCACCCAGTATTCATGACATTCTTCCACCTCAAAATCCCTCCTAACGGTGTATTCACTAACCTAGGCTTGGTGGAATTGTCCTGATGAAACTTTCGTAACAATCGGGGGGCATGTAAATTCCTGCTAGGCTCCCATGATCTTTCTTGCGGTCCGTACCCTTTCCAATCAATTAAACAGTATAAAGTGTTTTGTACAATTTTAGAGTCTTATATGCGTTTAAACTCATATTCAGGTTCTTCTTCATCGACCCGTATTGGTGCGGGCGGTGTGGATATTTGGGTTCCAGGATGTAGCGGTTTTAGTAATGAGACATGGAATACGGGGTGTATGCGCATGTGATGTGGTAAAGACAATCTCATGGCTGAAGGGTTAATCACTGCCTCAATTGTATATTGGCCAATGTCCCTGGGCTGAAATTTCTTGGGGCCTGTCAAAGCTATATGTTTGGATGCTAACCAAACAGAATCCCCCACTTGATAGTTCGGGGCTTCTTGTTGGTGACGGTCGGCATGCCTCTTTTGCACTTCCTTGGCTGCTTGTAAGCGTCTACATGCATCCTTTGCTGCTTGGTAAATGTGTTCATGCAGGGTCTTGACTGCAGGCATTTCAACTGACTCTGGTGGGTCATTAACTGATGTCCTTGGGTTTCTACCACATAAGGTAAAAAATTAAGTTGCCTGAGTTGAAGGGTGCTTAGAGTTATTGTAGGCTTATTCCGCCATCCAGACCTGATTTGTTTGGTATAAAAGACAGTGCAAATACTGTTCCATGCTTTGGTTTGTGCATTCAGTCTGCCCGTCTGTTTGGGGATGGTGACTGGTAGATAGAAGAATTTTGATTCCTGCCAAGGAGCAACATTTCCTCCAAAAACGAGACACAAACTGACTGCCTCTGTCGGAGATTATCGCGGACGGAAATCCGTGCAGCTTTGCAATTCGGTCCAGGAAGACCTGAGATAATTTCTGAGCCGATGGGATTCCTTTTAGTGCAATGAAGTGGGCCATTTCATAAAAAAGGTCAACTACTACAAGAATGGTATTATACACAGAACTGGGAGGTAGATCGGTGACAAAGTCCATCGACATGGTATGCCAAGGCACAGGGGGAATGGCAATAGGTTGTAGGAGACCTGCTGGTTTCTGTCTTGACGTTTTGCATTGTGCACAAACTTCACAAGAATTGATGAAGGTGGTAACATCCTCACGCCAGGTTGGCCACCAGTATGATTTCTCAATGTTTTTTAGTGTTTTTGTTACACCAGGATTTGCTTCTAAGGATGAGTCATGGTAATTGGACATTACTGCTTCCTGGAGGACCTGTGTCAGGACCTAAAGGTGGTTTTGATGGTATGGCAGACCATTCTGAATGGTGAACTGATTCCGCTTCTTATTCCAAGCTTGAATTTCCTCCCTGGACATATTCTTTCTGACTGCTTCCTGGAATGCGTCTGCGAGGACGGACCGTTGCAGAGACCTAAAATCTTGTGGCCGGGTATGAGATCTACTGGATTGGAAGTGCTGTAGGCCTCTTCTCCCATACCTATGCGGGACACGGCAACCGCTTTTACATTTTTTACACCAGGGCGGTATGTTATAAAAATATCATATTCCATCAAGAATAATGCCCAGCGAAGTTGTCTAGACGACTGAGCTTTGGCAGAGTGCAGGTATTGTAAATTCCGGTGATCGGTTATTATGGTGATTGTATGTTTTGCCCCAAGCAAGTAGTGTCTCCATTCGCTGAGAGCATCCTTGATCGCCAGCAGTTCCATATCGGTGACTGCATAGTTCAGCTCTGCTGGGGAAAACTTTTTTGACCAAAAGGCTATTGGGTGGAGGCATCCTGTTTCTGGATTTTATTGTGACATTACGGTGCCATGGCGACGCTTGAAGCATCGGTTTCAACTATGTATGGTGGGTCAGGCTGTGGATGTTGCTGTATTGGGGATGAGGTAAATTTTTCTTTTAGGGCTCGAAATGCCTCTTCCGCTACCGGTGTCCACTCGAATTTTCAATGTTTGCGCAGTAGAGATGTGATGGAGTGCACCATGTGCGAGATTCCTGGTATAGAGCGCTGATAAAAATTCACGAAACCTAGGAAACTCTGTACCCCTTTTAGGGATGTGGGTGAAGGCCAGGTGAGGATCGCCTCTACCATTCTATTATCCATCTTGATGCCCTGTGGTGAAAGTATATACCCTAGGAACTCCACTTCGGTGACATGGAAGGAGCATTTCTCGAGTTTCGCATACAAGTGATTTTCACATAGCTTACAGAGTACTACTCGTACATGTGACACATGTTCTTGTTGAGCAGCTGAATAAATTAAAATCTCATCTATGTAGACTACTGCGCATACGTCTAGGAGTTCTCGTAGTACATCGTTCATGAAGAGTTCGAACTCTGCCGGGGTGTTGCAAAGCCCAAACAGCATTACCTGGTATTCGTACAGGCCGTAACGGGTACGGAATGCAGTCTTCCATTCGTCACCTTTTTTCATGCGCACCAGATGCTAGGAGCCATGGAGGTCGAACTTCGTGAAGAGCTTTGCCTGCCTCACTTGGTCAAGCAGCACCAGAATAAAAGGTAACAGATATTTGTTCTTTGCCGTGACTTGGTTCAATGCACGGTAGTCAATGCATGTTCTTAAATCCCCTTCTTTTTTGGGTACAAAAAAGAGTGGAGAGGCTGTGGGTGACTTAGAAGGCCTGATAAAACCATTAGCTAGGTATTGATCCAGATAACTCCTCAAATGGACATTTTCTTCTTCGGTCAAGGCATAAATCTGGCTGCAGGGTACCTGCACCCCCGGTAGTAGGTCAATCTGGCAGTCATAAGCACATTGTGGCGGTAGTGTGTTAGCCTGCTCTTTAACGAAAACATCCTGGAATTCTTGGTACTCCTTAGGGAGAACTCCCAATAGACCTAGTCCAGATATTGTCTTTTGCAAGGCTAGTAGCGGATTTCCCAAAACCCTTTCCTTACTATAACAGGAAACACATTCCTGAGGGAAAGGTTATGGTCCTTGCCCGCTAATCAATACATGGGTTATGCAGTTCCAGTCAAGGTACACCGAGAATTGTTTGAAATTGGAGTGCAGTGATGAGATCAAATGTGATGTTTTCTATATGACAGTCCTGACAAAGCAAGGTGGTTACTGTGGTACTATGTATTACTGGGCCCATCCACTGCTGTTACATTTTCAATGGAGGCTTTAGGGTGGAATGGTAAACCCATCGTTCTTGCAGTTTCTATGTCCAGATAGTTTCCAATTGCCCCAGTATCTATGAATGCTTTGAGAGTGTGCATCTTGGCGGGTTGTAACGAATTAACCAGGACCACTGGAATGTGAGATCTGAGGAATCTGTTCTATGCTCAACAAACCGACCCCTAAGTCTGTCGGGCGTTGTAGATTTCCACTTCATTGCCTTCTTTAACATTGTCCATAGCTCCCACTCCCTTCCGTGGAGGCTTTGCCATGCAGTTTCGAAGCAAGTGACTGGATTGGCCACAATATAGACAAAGTTGTTCCTGGTGCCTTCGTTCTTGCTCTGCCTTGGTGAGTGGACCCCGAAGGACGTCCAATTGCATGGGCTCAGAATGTGTCTCAGTGGATTTTCAGCTTGGGGTCTCCTTGGGTCGGATGTACATGGGCCTATTCTCTGACCAAGCCTGATCAGCCTTACGGGTTTGTAAACAATGGTCTAATTGCATCGCTAGATCGATGTACTCGACATAATCATTGAGGGGGTTAACAACTTGTGTTAAAAACGTCTTTTAATTCTCCCTGTGATCCTCAGTAAAATACTTTGATGCGTTTTCTTTGGGCCAACTTGATTTAGCAACTAGACGATTGAATGTCACTACAAACGCAATGAGATCCTGACTGCCCTGATGCAGAGAGAGCAACTCGCTGTCTGGGGCTTGGCCTTGTGTTCAATGAGCAAACAACTTTTCTAACTCGCGTTGGAAGCCAGGGTAATTCCGAAGCAGTGGGTCATCTCTATCTACCAATGGGACTGACCAGTCTGTGGCATGTCCCCCAAGGTGTGAGAGGACAAAGGCCACCCTCGCCTGGTCGGTCGGAAATAACTCAGGTTTACATATAAAGTGCAGGCGACATTGATTCATAAACGTCCCAAACTTCTAGAGGTCTCACAGAAACCTCTTAGGGGAAGCTAAAGGAATGTTGCCTGGGATGTCCACTTGAACCAGAGCTACGGTTGGTGATGTGGAAGCCTGCTCTTGGTTAGCCCCTCCTGGCAAGGGTGCTAAACCAGCCTGTATCTGTAGTTGAGTTGGCCTAGGCAACTCATCGTTCTTATCCCTATTGAGCAGCAGCTCTCACCTTAAAGCGTTGGTTTCCCAGCGGGCTGCATGCACCTCTGTCGGCAATTGCCCCAGCAATTGTGATAGCTGATCAACCACAGAGGTGTCCATCGGTCAAGCAGAGTGGGAAGAACAGCTTTGTTGTCTGTCACACTCACCTGTGTCTCAGCGGGAGCGATGGAGTCTTGAACTCTTTCCCTCTGTGCTGTCTTCGCAACCTGATATGGAAGGTCTGCCTGTTAATAAAAAGTGTAAAGTACACTAAAATACACGACTGACTTCACCTCCGTACCCCCCTCCCTCTTATCCCTTGTGTGGAGGAGATTTGGCTTGACTTTTTTTTCTCAGTTCACCAATAGAATTAGTTGGACAAACTCTCCATTCTGCTACCGGCAGGGTCGCAATTCTTTGTGGGCCGGAGATCCGACTCTCCACTTGTGGGTCTTTCCTTGGTGAGTTTTGTGGCTGATCGCGTTCAGTGTCAAGTCGCTGTTCTGAATTCACCACAAAAACCCCTGGAAATAATGCCGAGAGGATGCGTGGAGAACCTGTTACTTCACTGGTAATCTTTAGCCGGCTGGTTTAGCAGGTAAGTGTTTTAGTTCCAGGTGGAAGTGTCTTTAGAGTTGGGGGTATACTGCTATCCAGGTAAGTGTCATTCAAATATTTGAGCAGCGTTAAAGGATGATGGGCGTAGTGCGGAGCACGTTTAACTGTTGTTTCTATTTTACGTGTGTGCCCAAGTTCGTAGGAAAAGGAGCAACGTGAGCGATCAGGCGGCTATAGTTTCTGGTGAGCATGCGCTGCGTTGAGCTGATTCAAGAGTCTGCGTTATGCGAGCGCTACCTGACTTTGTCTTTTCTCTTTACAGGAGCTGCTGGGAGTTCGTGCAATGATACAGAGAGAAGATCAGAAGACCGGAGCTGCTGGGCGTTCGTGAGATGATCCAAAGAGAAGATCCGAAGACTGGAGCTACTGGGCATTCATGCGAAGAACCAGAGAGATGATCTGAAGCTGGTCCGATGGACCGGAGACCACGCGCACGTGGACAGGAAGTATTCCAAGGACAGGAGTGCAGTGAGCGTGTTGCTTGCACAGCGTACAGAAAACAACATGAAGCGCTGAATAGTCTTGGGGCGTGGTTTATATAGCCAGCCATGCCCAAACACTAGAGCACACAGGTAGTTCAATATACTTCCTTACTGGCCACAGGAAATGAACAGGAAGTGGGCAGGGAATTGGCAGGAAGTGACTAAAAAGAGGCTAGTGAATGATGTCAAGGGCTAAGAAATACTTTTATGTAATACATGCCAAACCTGCCAGTCCCTTACCCATCTTGCCCCATCCAGGCACCCTGTATTCATGACACTAACTTTGATTGGAGCAACAGTTTTGGCTGAAATTCGAAAGAAATTAAAAACGCAAGCCCCTCCACCCCCGACTGCAAAGTTTCGTAAAGATTCATTAAAAAATGAGAAAGTTATTAAGCGTAAAATAAATATATTTTTTCCAAAGGTGCAGCCTATTTCCCATTCATTTTCCCATACACAATCAAGTTAAATTGTTGACGAAGCACACAGCCCAAACTGCTGGATGATTTGGACCAGCTTTGAAACAACTTTGGCATGAAGCATTGACTCCCGATCCAAGCATGGTTTGGGGTTATTCCGTGCAGTTGTTTTTTAAATATGTGATAGAAAAGGGGGTGCCCCTTCCCAGAAATAGATAGAGATATTTAGGGGCTTTACACGAAACCAGAGGTTTTAGAATTGAAACAACCAACATATTGGGCCTCATTACACAGATGGCACTAAGGGATTACCGGCACCGATAAGGGCACTGGTGCCGATCATCCCTTAGCGCCATACTACGAGGTCCCTCAGCGGGTCCCGTCCTTAACGTGTGGCCAGACCACACGTTAAGGAAGGGACCCGCTGAGGGACTTCAGGGCAAATGATGGTACCGCTAAGAGCAAACCATTATTTGCTCCTTCCCCATTCCCATTGAGCCCTATGGGAGCAAAAATGGGAATGGGTAAGGGCCTTGGTGAATGGGGAATTACCGCCCTGGCAACCTTGGAATGGGGCGGTAATTCCCCCATTCACCAAGGTGGAATCGGTAAAATACCGGCGGCAACCATGGCGCTAATAGCGCCATAGTTCCCGGTGTCTGTGTAATGAGGCCCATTGTTTTTCCCTCAATGCAAGTAATATTCGAGGCTATAGCGGAGGACATGGGAAAATTAAACTCAGGAAGAAAAGCTATTTGGAGGTAAAAACACATGCAAATGCCTAGAGGCTAGAGGTGGGTGTGACTAGAGTGCACCCAGTGAAATTTGGGAGTTGAGGGGGTCCAGGGACCAAATTTGCATCGCAAAGTTATCTCTAGCCTCGGCTATAGCTGTGCATAGCCAACATCTGAAAGCAAACTGCGTCACAGAAACAGCTTCTTTTGAAATAACAAAGGAGCTGTCGGAAGCGGCTGACTTTGTTGGTTACAAGATTCCTGTTTGTCAGTGCGGCTTGATGGCGTGACGTGATGGCGAGTCTGTGCAAGGTTCTTTTTTCTTGCTGAGCGGCAGGGATGGCTGACTAGAGCACCAAAGCCACGAAGCAGAAACCAGTTGCAGCCGAGAAGCCGCGGTAACCAAAAACTGAAAAGCTGGTGGACGCGGTGAGTACATGACTGCGGCGATTGCCATATCTGACTGGAGAGGTGTTGGTCCGCTGCGGGTTCGACGCAATCTCTAGGACCCATCTGCACATCTGCATCGCTGCCCCCCGCCTCGCTGTACACACTGTGCTCGGGAAGTAGGGATTTGAGGTACCGCTTTGTAGGGGGTAAGCGCGGTGGGGGGGCAAATCTGTCAGTAAGACAGCCTCTGAGCCTCGGAGTTGGAAAATCGAATGTAATTGTGCATGTGAGTATAATAACTCAGAACTTCAAAATTCAAACTTCAAATTGATTACTGAATTGCTTAAATTAAAGTGAAAAGTCTGACCCGAGTTTGACTTTGATTAGAACATTGAGCGGTTCAGATATCTATTTTTTTTTCTTAGACCTGCCTTTACTACTCCCAGAAAAGGATTGTACAGGTAATGGATAAGCAAGAGCCACAAAGGCTAGCTCAACAGAACCAACAGGGTGTCCCCTTGTGTGAGGAAAGCTTTATAATAACCTTGGTGGAAACGATACCCACAGGTGAGGAGGCGTTGGAGGGCGAGAAAATGATCTGCCCATTGGAGGTTGACATCCAGATAGGTCAATTGACAGCTTCCCTGAGGGATTTGATGTCAGATGAGACCCAGAATGGGAAGGGCGTAGGTACTCAGAGATATTACGATGCACTTGTTGGAAAATCAGTAGGGGGAAAATGCACTGCCGACTGAATCCACTGTAGTGACCACTGAAACCATTGACATTAGCAGTATGTCTCCAGTGAAAGTCATTACCATCCCTCCACGACGAGAAGCTGCGAATGTGAATGTAGTTCTAGCTCCTGGGGTGACAAAGGAGCATGGCATGGCACTGGGGCCAGCGTCCCCAAGCTCTCTTGAAATGTACACATTTCGTCAGAGAGGAATGATCTCTGGTATTCAAAAAAAGCTGTGGCAACTTAGCTTGAAGAAAGTGTGGCAACCAAGTGGGTTATCAATGGGCCGCTCTCCAAGCAAAAGTTTTTTTTAATAAAAAATCAGACTCGCAGAGAGAGGAGATTAGGGGTAAAAAGTCACCTCTTAACATGATTGGCTTCCTCAATAATTGAGAAATTGGCTGTAACTCTAAAACACTCTTTGCAGCTGATCGATGTTGGTAGTGACATGGAATGCCGCCCTCCTTCAGCCACGTAGGCCAGGGACAACCTAGGCATTTTTACTGGAGCCCTGGCACCTAGAGATGTAAGGGTCAAAGAAACCCGCACTTGCTGCCAGTTTTAAAAGTTTCGGTATGATCTGGATCCCTCGAGAAAGCGTCTATGACCTTCAAATCTGGAAGCGATGAACCAAAATGGAAAGAGAGTAAACACCAGAGAAAGAGAAGAGGATACTAATCAGGGGTCTATCAACAGGGAGGAAATGACTGATATGACTTTTAAGAAACCTGCAGACAAAGAGCTCACGCAGAGAGACACTACATTGGATGAGGACCTTCTGTTGGATCTGGTGGCAGCTCAAGTCGAGGCATTGCCCAACAATATCTCACCAAAAAACATACGTGGAAATCCCCTGCGGCGTTGCCGAGATAAAACCCATCAACAAATTCCGGCATAAACGCATCTACTATAGCGGCCCTCACAATCTCAATGGCTACATTCGTAAAAATTTACGAATCAATGAATGACACCGACCAGACAACAGTTTTGGCTATGCTCTACATGAAGACGATTTTCGTGGAAGGGTTTGTAACAGCTTTACAATCAAATTTGTAAAAAAACACTGCTCAAATTACTGACATTCTACATTTGAAAATAGACCCTATTATCACAGAACGAGCAAAACGTTGTAATGAACGCGAGAAAAGTACATTGGATCTAACTCAGACAGAAGATTTACAACTTATATCACAAGTCCAGGGCAGTGGGACAGAGCCACCAAAAACACAAAAGGCCTGGCACAAAGGCAGTTGAGTGATACAGTATGCAAAACTCCCCACAAGGTCCCAAGGGAAGGTACAGGTACGCTGACCAAGCCAGTCCAGAGTGATGCTACTGGAATACTTACAGGAATATTACCAATGATAGGATCGAACACTGATAGGGCACTGATGAAGAAACATTTTAACATATTTGAGAAATCCCAACAAGGGCTCTTGGGTGGGGTTGCTCATGTAGATTCACCAGAACCTTCTAGACAAAATATGCCTGTGTCTTCAAGTCAGATAACTCGTAAAAAAAAATCCCGCTAAAGAATGTTGGGCGCGGGTATGCAGGTGGAAGAGCAGCTGAGAAATAAAATTAAGGACAGTGAATTAATACCACCATCCCAAGCACAGTGTTAAATTCAAAATGCTGAACCACCGATAATAGAACTGGAGGATTCAGACTATGAGGATTTAATGAACCTGTCTACGTATTTGTATGTGGAAGCTGATTCCCAGCAAATTTGGAGTCGAGATGATAAACCTGGTCCTGAGAACCTGCAAAATGAGGAAATCCTAAAGGACAGTATACTGGAAATGAATAGCTCCTGTAGTGAGTCTGAAAGTGAATTTCAGGATGAGAGTATGAAGATACCTAAAAGACGTGTTAGAACTGGACCCCAACTTCAAAATCTGGCAATCAATGAGAGAAAAAGGAAACTAGGACAACAGGACCACAAAGAATTTAAAAGATGAGCTAAGAGAAGTAAATCAGATCCCTTAGTAACTTGGAACGATGCATTTCACTCAAAGACCCTGGAAGAAACATTCCAATTCCTTGTAACTAACCAGCCGGAATGATTGAAATTCAATAGAACGTTGTCGGTCAGTAGGCGTTTGGGAAGTAACAAAACTGAACTATGAATCCTTCAAACGACTTTTCTCCTTTTATGATGCAAGAAGATAGAATGAAAAATCTTGAGGCAAAACAACTAACAATTCTATTCAGTCTCTAAAATTGGTAGACTCAGAGGAAATATTCTTAATTGAGTTTCCCGATTAAGACCGCTTGGACAATTTTGTAATTTACCTCACATCAGATAAATTGAAAAACGTACTCCTAAAAGAAGCTCCTAGATTACTACAGGTAGGCTTCATGCTCTCCCACAAATCAATGCCTTAAAGTCAGGTGCTGGTGAGGAAATCTGTGGCGCAGCCTGAAAAGGCAAGAGTTCAAGTGCACAATGCAAAGACCGCCTGGAAAGCCCCAAGGACATCATCGGTAGCTATAAGGAATTTCCATAAGTCACCTGAACATCGGGGGAACAAGGATTTGAGCATCATGATAAAGGGTTTCAACCAAAAGAGAGTGGCTGAAATTGAGAAACAGAGAGTCAAAGGAGATGATTGGAGTCGGATTGCTGTTGCTTTGACATCTAAGCCTCACAAGCAATAACGCCAAAAGATCTCATCATGGTATATTGTTTGGCTGTGAATTGTTTACTGTTATGTATTATTCTCTGCTTTCTTTACCTTTAGCTACTTTACGTAAGTACATGATTACTGTTGTACTGTATTGATCTTTTAATTTGTATTTTAGTATAAACCCTGAAGTGAGCCCCCTTTTTAACCAATGTATTTATTTTTATATTTAAAAAAATAGTCTCAGTACACATGGTACATTTAATATTATAATACATGTCACTGCAACTCATTGAGGTACAATAATGTAAAATAGCCAAAAACATACCCAATATAGTCCCCTCCTAACAATTTACCAGCCCAACCATATGATACACAGAATACCCTGTTTATAAATCAAAGTAGTCCATATCATCTTTCAGGAACCACCCATGAGTTCAGCCACCTCCAATTTTTCAACTTCTGCTGCTGCTGCCATCATTACACCATCAATACTTTCAAAAATCGTGTTCAGAAAAGGCCAGCATGAGCGATAGCTGTACCGAAGTTAGAAGCCTAAGGTGAATTTACAAAAGGACCCAGTAAATGGAGTCTTGTGACCATTAGCTTTTGACAATTCATTACTGGATGTTTTAGTGTCTCAGTGTCTCAAATTCCTGCCCACACAATCTGCAGACTCGCAGCTCCAGTGGAATCACCCGCTTGGGCCCAAGTACTTCAAGCGTTGGGAGACAATTGAGCCTAAACTTTAGGTAACCATTTTGAAATGTTGCTGATGGAAATGTTTTCACATATAATCGAGGTTCCCTTGTCGTTAAGAACACTGCCTCGTATCCCTTAAACCTTTTCAGTTGATTTATGTGCCCCAGGTCCGCAATGTTATCCCATCTGTTCACCCTTGTTTTTAGCATGGAATCCAAAACAGGTCCCCGCAATACTATCTCCTCCATAAAATGTTCACGCTTTCTTTTAAATTTAGACAGGTAAGGATTCAATACTTTCTCCATCGCAATATTCACGTTGTAATCTATCTGGTGATATTCTGTTTTTTTAACATGAAATACAGAGTGAGACAGCGCTTAATCAATTGTGCCAACCAAGACATAAGCCCCAGTTCGAGTCTAATCATGCTAACAGGGACAGAGGTTGGCAGCCCCAGAGCCCTCGTCAGGATCCTTCCTTCCATGATGTCATAAAATCTTCTATTCCTAGCAGTGGAAAGCTCACATCCATACAGGACCAAAGCAGAGTTCTTGGCCCGATAGAACTCTTTGAAAGGAAGTCATGAGAATTCACATAGAGTACTCTTGACTCTCTTGACATACCCTGACCCTCCCTTCTATGTTGCCTTCCTCTATTTTCCTTTTGCTCTTAGAGCATGCAGAGAATCCTAAGCATTGGAGGCACTCAGCCTTCCTAATCAGTGTGTCATTAATTCTCCATGCATAGCTAGTTTGCTTCTTCCTTCTGCTACATGTCATTACCATGGATTTAACTGAATTCACCTTGAGGTGGTTCTTCGGCAGATAATTGTCAAGCCCTGTCAAGCAGTGCTGTAGCACAGCCATAGTATAGTCAACCAAGACCAAATTGTCAGTGTAGGCAATACAACCAACCCACAAGTCCCCCCATAGTGGTGAATAGCCCCCCCAGGTCAATGCTTCCCTCCATAGGTTAGCCAAATATAGGTAAAGAGGGTCAGTGCCACTATGAAGCCTTGCCGAATCTCATTTGTGACCTTGATATCTCTGGAGAGATCCCACCACCGACTGAGACTGACTTTGGTTTTACTGCCTGAGTACAGCATCTGTATCATTGCCAACAGACCCGGGTCTAAGCCCCAGTCTGATAGCTTCTTCCACAGGTGTAGCAGTTAAACATTGTCAAAGGCTGCTGAGAGGTATACAGTAGCTATGTACAAATAGTCTGCACAGAGTCCCGACCTCGGAAAGGTATGTGTTAAGAACCATACCACTTTGGATGGTGCCCGCCCCTCTTCTAAACCCTGTCTGTAGTGAGTGTACATGGTTTGTCTTCTCTGCCCAAGTTCTCAATTCCCTTAGAACCATTATTGCAAATACCTTGGAAGTGGTATCTAATAAAGAGAGAGGCATATACCTTCCTGGGGAACCTCTATCACCTTTTATGTAGATGGGGATTGGAATGGAATTGTGCCAGGACTCGGGCACTCCCATTTTTGAGCTATCTGCCTGAATAAGTTCACCAGGATGTCAGCCCACAGATGCGGGTTGTTTTTCAGCACTTGGTTTGTTAAGCAGTCTGGGCCACTCTCCCGGGACTTATTTAAATTCTTAATGATTAGTTCCAGGTCATACTTCTCGAACTTGTCATTCTAAGCCTGAAACTGTACCACCTCTACGGGCCTCTCCAGAAGGTGGGAGGGATGATCGCTGAACTTTGCCTGAAAGAAGTGTACCCAGACTTCCTCCGCGACCCTCCATGTCTGCTGCCCTGCTTGGAGTCTATTCTTTTAATTTACTATCCATCATGTTCCCCGGGTTTCTTTCTTAACCAGCTTACCAAGTGTGACCTGATTATTGTGGATATAATGCCTTATCTTGTGGTGTTTACTCCAAGTCCTGTATTTTTGTTTAAGCGAGGTCACAGCCCTTATCTCCCCTGACCTAGTCTGACTCTTAGATTGTTTTACCACCCTGATTTCTTTGGTCAGCAGTTGCTTTTTCTCACTCACTTCCTTATCAAACATGAAGCAGTGCCCTTCAGGATTTAGACAAGAGGTAAGTTCCTGCACCCTATCCCCCACTATACCTAACTTCCCCACCAAGTTTGAAAATGATGCCGTGTCATGCATCTCCCTCTCATACCACATTGGGACAACATTGGATCAATCTTCCCCTTTTACCTCCAACTAGGATATTTGTGCACCCCATGGAATTTATTTTCTCCAATTTAGAAGGCACAATCACCCTCATCTTCAACAGCGAATGATCACTCTGGTTAGAAATATTTGCAGATCTTGGAGACTAACATGTTCATTATTCTTTGTAAAAAAATATAATCAATTGTTGCAGAACTAAATGCACTAGACCATGCAGGAGTATCCTGGAGGCTTCTGTCACCAATCAAATTTGTTTTGGGGAACCCCCAGCTAGTAAAAAATAGAGACCATTCCCGGCCTAAATTGCCCCTTCTGGTCAATCCAACACATAGGCTTCTAATCCCCTTTCGTCCCGCTCTAGATTTTCACCTGTTGAGACACCACAGTGGCAATTGAAATCTCCTCCAAGAGCAATAGCCCCGCCTATACATTGACTCTCCCAATCTAGCAAGACATTCTCAACACACTCGTCTTAGGATTGAAGTAAATATTAATGAGGACGAGCTGTTCCTCATAACCATCCCACAGATCTGTTATTTTTGTCATGAGCAGGCATTACGTGTTCGTTTCCACTAGATGTAAAGACCTCCTCCTTTCTATTTTAACTGCCATTCACAAACCCCCACTGATCTTCCTTTCTGTCCATTCTTTGCATTTCTGGCAAAGGATATATAGCCATCCAAAGAGGGGTTATTCCTTAACCAATCTCCTGAAAAAAAATAATGTCAGCCCCCTTGAATGGGTTGTTAATATCTGCATTTCAGAAGAAGTTAAAGCCTCCCAAATTCTAACTGTAAATTACCAAATGAACATCGTTAGAAACCAGGACATCTTTGGTGGTAGATTGGCAGAGAGCTGGGTAGCCAACCCCATCCTGTTGTGTCCTCATTCTGCCCGCCCTGCCTCTGCTGGTCTTGCTCAAAATGGCACAGAATAGTCAACGTATCCATCCCTCTGAGTGATGGGGCTTCTTCGTTCCCTTTTTGGTAATAGGTTTAAAAACCTTATAGCAGCAGTCCTTCTTGACCATCGCTAACCAACTTTTCAATCAACTCAGAGTGAAAAAAGGCTGCGCATTTGCCCAATTGCTGGTGGTCAAACAGATACACAAAGTGAATGTCTGCTGAGGAGATGTGTTTTACGGCAGGGATAGACGCCAATAGGGTCAAAATGCAGTGCCTATTGAGTGGAATATTTGCTTCCTTCTCAAAGACTGATTCAAAAATAATGGGCTGACTACCCAGTCTCTGTGCTGCAGATCCCCAATTTCTAGACCCTGTCTCACTTGGGAACTACAGAGCTCCTTACTCTCTGAGTTTGCCTTGATCTCGGATATGGGCAGGATCTGATTCTGAGACCCTACGCATCCCTTTTCCCTCCTAGAGTTGCAGCACCCCCCATGGGACTATTCCTGGTTTGAACCAGCCCTCTTATTTGGCCTATTTACAGAATTGCTCTTCTATAGGAGTGCTTTAATGCCATATCTATTGGGCAAATTCAATGCTCCCTTAGTGGCATTGCTGGGTGCCTTAGCCAGTGTCTCTGCTTGCTTCGGGGAAATACACTGACTTCTGCCCTTGCCATTTGGCTGAATCCAGGGTTCCATGTTCTCCACTCCTTTACTCCCCTTCCTATTGTAGAGTCGCCAAATGGACCTCAGAAATGTTTGGTATCCCCCATGACAGTCTTGCAAACTGTTGTTCATATTTTTAGTTTTTTTTAATTTCACCAGCCTCCTCAGCTGTTGGACCGGAGAATTCAGACTTCAGATTGATTGGCGCAAGTAGAGCTTGCACACCATTGCCTTGTGCTCCCAATTGATTTGCATGGCAGGAATTGCAGTGCACCCCCTCCTCAAGTTGTATATTAATCTGTGTCAGGGCTGTAGTATTGGCTTTGACTTGCAGAGCTATTGTTTCGTAGAGTCTAATAAAGGCCTGTAGAACAATATTCAGAGCTGCCAGTGAGATCAGCCCCACCTCTGCAGGATCATGGACCATTGACCCATTTGATACTTCAACTGAGTATAGTTGAACCTTGTTGCCAAAGCAGAGGTTGGCTTGGCCAGGCGGTGACCCAAGTGAAATAAGTGTGCCTTTCACTTCAGCCACTTGAGTTTTTATTATCCCTGGTGACATACTCAAGCGTCAAGCATTCACACTCACTTTCTGGCATTCTTATTTCCTTTTCAAGACTTAGACACACTTCTGTTAGGGGCAAGCTTGGCTCCAGTTCCACTTGTGTGAAGACCGTCCCTGAAATGTCTAGATCAATCCTTGAGCACTCAAGATCCTTCAAACTGTTCACAGCTTTCTACATTGGTTCCACAAAGAGCACTTGACTGTACAATGTATTCCCCTTCTGTGGGAAAAACTTTGTGATTTTGCACTGAGCAGCTCTTCCCTCTTTTCAGCTTTCCCCCATGACAGTAGATTCAGAGCACAATGACTGCGAGAGCGCAGTCAGTTGGTTGGAGCTCCTTAGATGGTATCGTTTGACTGCTGCTTTGGTCTTTCCATTCATAATAGGATTCCCCTCTGGATTCTGCTCTTGGTTCTAGCAGAACACAGGGATCCCACCCTGCAGTCCTTGCTAGCAACACTAACCAAGGACCCTCCTCCTGATTGTCACTGTTAAATAAAGGTCCCGTAAATGCTCTCCCAGGCCTGCACAGCACGACACTGAGTTTTTTAAATGTGCTTTTTTATCTTTGTAGGCAGTTGCATTTATAAGTAGTTCAGGATCACAGGCAAATCTTCTTAAGCTTTCCTGTTCCTCTTTAGTGCTGCCTTCTGGCCCCCCAGCACCGATCGGGTGTGGATGTATGATGGGAGTGTCTCACAGTGACCCCCAAAGCCGCAGAACCACAGGAAACAAAGAAACACTCTGCAATACTCTGCAATCACTCCGCTAGGGAGCCAACTCTTTACAAGGAACGCTTCTCCTTCTCACAATGGGCAGCAAGAAAAGACTCAGAGGAACGGGGTAGAGTAGCAAAACACTCTGCATTTCTCGGCAATTGCTCCGCTAGTTAGTCTGCTCTTTACAAGGAACGCTCCTAATTCTCATAATGGGCAGCAAGAAAAGACTCAGAGGAACAGCGTAGAGTAGCGAAACACTCTGCAATACACTTCAATTGTCCCACTATGGAGCCAGCTCTTTACAAGGAACACTCCTCCTTCTCACAATGGGCAGCAAGAAAAGACTCAGAGGTACAGCGTAGAGTAGCGAAACACTCTGCAATACTCCGCCAACCAATGTATTTAACCGCGGTTATGATAAAAGTAAATTAACTGTAACCACGGGTATAATAAATCATGTCGTTTTTGTTTATTTTATCGTATTTGTGTATTTATAAGTCATAAGTAGTCCATCTGGAGTGCTGTGTTGATGTATTAAAGGAACACCACATTTTGCTTCATCAATTAGGTGTACTCCATCATGTCTATAGAAATTGGCCATGCTCAACAGTATTTTGTTTGAAATCCATAATTGGTTGTGGTGTGTCATGAATGCTGAAACTGTTTTTATAAACATTTCTCCTTGATTCCTGAATTTTACCATTAAATCTGAGGGTCTATCTCCATTTTTGCCTTTGAGTCAGATTGGAAAAGATAAAGATGGTGTGAGGAAATAGTTCCATTTTTTTTAAGTCTTGTTTCATCATTAAAGTAAAGGTGAAACATCCCCCAAATCACTGGCTCCACAATGAATTAGTATGACGTTTGCCTGCCCTATACTTCTCCGACTTAACAATTTTGGTAAAACATGGAACCAATGCACTCCCTGCAATCCAAACCATTTCATTGTAACATCTCTCAAGCCTAGGTCCATGTTAATATCAGTATATATGTTTAAATCTTACTAATATATGAGTGTTAGGATGAGTTTTCTGAAAAATTGATTGAGTACCAAGCAAAGTGACCATTATGTATTTAGTGGCTAAATCTATCACTCTTTTTTTTCTCATAAACTAATTTATTAAATGTGCAGATCTGTACTAATTCTTCTTTTCCCAAAATGATCTTGATCATACAGCTGCGAGCAACAACAGGGTTGGCCCTTGAAACACTCAATTCACAACACCGAGTACAGGGAGAGTGAGTGAGAAGGGGAGGGAGATAAATGCATATATAGAGGTAAAGGGAAGAGATAAGGAGAAAGAGCAAGAGACAGAGACAAAAGTGCTTAGAGAGGTAGGGGGAGAGAAAGAGAGAGAGAGGGAGAGAGAGAGAGAGAGAGAGAGAGAGAGAGAGAGAGAAAGAGAGAGTGAGAGAGAGAGAGAGAGAGAGAGAGAGAGAGAGAGAGAGAGAGAGAGAGAGAGAGAGAGAGAGAGAGAGAGAGAGACAAGGAGAGCCAAGGAGAGACAAGGCACTTTTTGGAAGGCCTTTGGCAGCATTTATTTTTTCATTTACTAAATTCAACAGAAGGGAATGCAGATCATTCCAAATATATTCAACATTACATTCCCGAAGCCCATCCCTTACATATGCTTGGGGGAGTAATTCTGCCCTTTCCCCCTATGCCCTAAAAACGGGGAAGTGAGGATACCCCTGTAACCCAAGCAAATCCTCCAACCCCATTCTCTTTGCCTCATGCGTCTAACAGTTAAGCACCATTCGGTGAATGTTGGCCATGACTGCTTCAGCGTAAACCTCGAGCCGTGACCCCTAACTACGAGGAAAATCTCCCAACCTGTATGCCAAAATTATAGGGAGCAATATAAATTCAATGCAATATGTTAAACCTACCACTCAAATCCAGACCCCAACCGCACCTCTCCTAGCTCTAAATCAGGGGTGAATGGGCAGGAAAATTGGCTTCCCAGCTTCTGTCCTCTTTCTGCTGGGTCCCGGATGCACTAGACAAAGATGGAGAGTACCACTTCCTCCCCATCTTACAGCACGTCCAAGATCCTGTATGCCGTAGGAATTCCTGCGCCGGCTGTCGCACAGTGATGATGTCACCATGCTGCTGTGCCCCGGCCCCTCCCCTTCAAGCTTTCCCATAAACTGGCCACTGTGCTCCCATGGTGTCCGCCCCTGGCATGTTGCTGTGGCAGCAATTAAGAGCAGGGTTGTGGGTGAAGAGGAGGATGGATAACAAAGAGGAGATCGTGCTGGCCAGACATTGGAAAACATTGAATCCAAAAGGTGCAAACTGCATGGCCCTGACATGTGCTATTTTAAACATAGTCCCATGTTTCTTTGTATCCCCAACATAAGCCCCAGAAATCACGAAGATATCTTTGAACTAATGCTTACTCGTTCAATTCCGAATACCTGCACAATCAGTGTTATTATTCTATGAAGGATTGCTGTGACCAAAAGAGAAGAGCTTGAGCTCTGATCTCAGTAATATGGGGTCATTCCGAGTTTGGAGGCAGCCATGGTGCTGTTAGCACCATGGCTGCCTCCAAACTCGGGTCCAGGTCTGTGGTGTTGGAATGGGGACTTACCGGGACATTCCAACCTATGCGAACCCGATAAGTCCCCATTTCGAAAACCATTCCCCATTCCCATTTGAGCCCTCATAGGGCTCAATCGGAATGGGGAAGGAGCTAATAACCAGCCGGCAAATTGCGGGCCCGTTATTAGCTCCATGGTCCCTTAACGGGTCCCGCTAAGGCCGGTTGGTAAAACCAGCTGCCCCTGGTGAGACCCGCTAAGGGACCTCATAATAGGGCGTTAGGGGGTTAACGGAACAGGCATTCTTACCAGTGCCATTAACCCCCTACCACCAGGGTCAGAATGATCCCCATAGTGTCAAAGAAAACAAATAAGCACTGCAGTGCCGGCAGCGCTTTCGTTTATTGAGTTAGCATAATAGAGCTGTAATCACCTGATTGAGTCATAATTATCGCGCTCAGTCTATCGTGTATGGGGTAGCCATCTCCCAATAGAAGTTGTTTAAACAAGAATAATAAATAAATAAGCAAGTGGAATCAATCAGTCAATCATAGGGTCTACGATGAATGTGACTTTGGCAAATAAACTGATGATTTAGAAACTAGGAGTTCCAGTTTGTGGGAAATTGCACGTTTGCCGATGCACAATGATAAGTGATGTATATGCAGTATGTCTCCAGAGAATACAGCTGCAGGGATTTTTATCTTGATTTTTTGGAAGGCTGACACCTTACACTTTGTATTTGCAGGCAATGCCGTGGCGTGGATATTAGAAATGCTGAAGAGAGCGCCACCTCTCCCTCTTCTTCGAGTACTGCGCTGCTCGGGCGAAATGGAAGCTTATTGTTCAGTCGGAAGGCTTAACCGTGCTGAGTCACATTCGAACCTGGAAAAAGTGTGCATGAAATATTTTATCAGCTGAAAAAAATGAATCATTGCATCCCTATTGCCTGAAGCATCCTGCCATTTTTCTTTTTCAGCTGACACTGTCCCCCACCATTGAAGGTTACCAGATAAGCGCTGTCATCAGAGACACTACGAAAATGTTAATATTTCAGAATTATACTTATAAACCCTATCTAGATACTTACCATAGGTTTGCATAAGACTTTTTCAAAATATACAAATGGAAGAGGACGAAAATGGAAAAGCATTAGAATCTCTAACAAATTATGCAACGGAAAAGAGGCTTCTTTTACGCATCTACACCAGTAACTAGAACATCGTAAGCATACGTTTCAGAATCATGACTGTCACCACTACCATGGCACTCCCCTTCAGTTCCAAGAAGTCTTCTGTGCTGCCCCACGTATTCCTCTTTTCTACTTGTAATGGAATTTGCGACAAGCAGTCTAGTTTTCTTGACATGATTAACCAAGCTCTTAATATTTGTAGGATGGCCGAACCGGCTGGCAATTTAAACAGAGGTTCGACTTGACTCAAAAGATTCAATCCATGTAGGGCGAGGCTCAAATGTGTTCACGTTTTTAAAACCGAAATTCAAGGCACACGTGTAGATAAGAGTATTTTGTCAGAAAGGCAGTGGCCTCTTCAATTACTGACCTTTATTGACACTTTGGTAAATCAGTGGTGGAGGTTTTTTTTGTTTTTGTTCTTAACAGCAACAGCCTGGAAGAAACTGGTACAGGTTTTACGAATGCTTGTCCCGGGGCTCTTTGGGGAAATGAGGGGTGTGCATTTCAGCCAGAAATACCAATTGAACATTAACATATCCTGTTCACATCACTAGGATGACTGTGATTGCCACCATCATAAGCCCTCTCACCCAAGGCTTGTTGAAAAACCCCTGGTATTGGTAAGTGATTTAGCCAATAATCCCCTAGCTGGTGGGGCATTACCGCATAAGACCTGTAACTATGGGCCCCGGGTGCATTACCAAACGGGGTCATGGCCCATCAGCGAGGGGCTTATTGCCACTAGTACCCCAGCCAGCTAGACTTGGGTACTAATGGTGGGATTTTTTCCGTTGCGTTTCACAGCCCAGAAAATAATAAAACATGGCTGCTGAGGACTGGGAAATGTTGTCCGTATTTCCTTTCCATGGTGGCCATAGTAAACAAAGAAAATGACTACCATGGAAGGGGAGAAGAGACTATGTAGTCCCTTCTACCTTTCCATGGCAGCCATTAAACGAAATGAAAACTGCTAGTAAACAAAAAAATGGCTGCCATGGAAGAAGGAGAAGGGACTGCACACAGTCCCTTCTCCCTTTCCATGGTGGCCTGAAAGGGAAAAGAAAAACACTGCCATGAGGTACCACGTGATTTTGTTTCATTTATCATAACCTGAGCTGGGTACTAATCTTATTTAAAACTTGCAGCCTTTTGCTGCATGGAGGTACACCAGCCCGAGAATAGGGCCAATAGTTTCTACAGCTCTAGTTTCTTCTCTGGGGATAGAGGGCGTGGCCACCTCACATTACGTGCATCAGTGATGATAACATGCATTGTAGTGGTTCCCAGCCCGACTTCAGCTGGTTCATGGTTATACAAGTAATTCCTGACCATTTGCATAGCTGTGATGAATGAGAAGATTTGTTTATGTCTGTACAGGGCTAGCATGTGTAAAATCTGCCGATTGGTCCCAGCTGTCAGATGTGAGCAAGTATACACAGGCTCATACTTATAGTACATTGGAGACTGCTTTTCAAGATAGGTCGAGATCTGAATGGAATGTGCTTTCATCCCTTTGTACAATCCTGAAGAAAAAAATCCTTAATAAGTATGGCCAGAACCCAGTAAGTGGCTAGATTAAGCCTTGGCCATATGTGGTTAAAGATTGCTTAACATGTAGTCCTCTTAATTAAGAGTTTGCATGTGCATTCTCAAAGGACTCTGGTGTGGCCTGAGAGTGTGATTTGGCACAGAAAGCACTCCGTTTTCTCAGGGATACAATGTGCATCCGTAATTCATGAAAGAGACGCACATATCCTTTTAGAATGGACCCGTAAATTGTGGTGTGTGGAAGAATGACAATTGTATTGTCAATTGAGTGATCATTTTGTTTGTTAATGGGTTTGTCAATGTTTTGGAAAGATATGTGCACAACAGAAAGGTAGTTACTGGAAGATTGTGAATGAATCATAACCTCTGGAATAGTTCTGGGCAGTCCTCCATTGCTTTTCAGCCTGCCATCCCATCAGGCAAGGGGAAAGACCATATGCAAATCAGGGTTGTCCCACTCTAAAGGGGTTCTACGTAAAAAAGTCACCAGCAAAAACAGTGTCAGTGTGCTAGTGTTTTTACCCTAACTTCTAAAAAGCAGTTCCAACATACTCTAGGACTAATGTTATTTACTTTTCTAAAGTCTAGTCGTAGAACATTTAGGCAAAGGACTTACACGTAGTCAGGGTGCACGTTTAAAAGAATCGCCTCCTGATACCATTTCTACTGGTGACATTATATCATGGAAACAAGGTGTAGACCAGCCCGAACTGCTAGATCGCATACCTTCTGCACAAGACCACGATTAAGCCCAGGCAACCAGCATGCATTTGATCATGTTCACTATGAAGCACTACAAATGCATGCATGGGAAGATTAACAATGGCCTCCTACAGAATATTGCTGATTGTAGCCCTGAAAATGGCATGCTGTTGTAATCAGCCCTTGCATGCTTAGTGGGGAAGGGAGGAAGAAACAGTAACTCAATTCCACATCCCCATTATACCAGCCTGGTCCTTATCATCTTTCACCTTTGCAGTTTTTCATGTGTGCATCTGATGCTGCTCTCATACGTTTTCGTTTTTGTTTACGCTCTGGCCCACTTTTTCACCTTTCCTCTCGCTCTCCCCTCCCTCTTCTCATTTAGAAATCCTGACAACCTCATCTACCCCTCTAATTCAACTTTTATCACTGCCTCAGTATTGATTGTTCCTTGTAATGCATGTTCTTTCTGCAACAAAGCATTCTTCACTCCTGATCTCTTTTTGTCTTAATGTGTAATTTCATTGCCTTAATGAAACTTAGATTTCTCACTCTAACGCCTTGATCACATCTGCACTCACTATTCCGTTAACCTATGTTTCTCATTTTTCAGACCTATCCCTCTTGGGCAGTGCTACCGCCATTCATGTTAACTCTTCCTGGATCCCTTGTTCCTTTTCCTCTACTCTCCCATCTTTTTCTTCTTTTGAATACCACTATATCTACTTTTCAGAGCCTCATCATCGTTCTTTTTTACCTCTTTAAGTGCCAGGCTATTATGTAAGTCTATGCAAAAAGGACGCGCATTCTCGCCCTCTGAGTTCTTTTTCATCTTTTTGTGATATCGACTTGTGAGGGTCTCTTCTTCCTTTGGATTTTCCATTCTTTCTTCTAGGTGATTTTAATCTTCATTTAATCCTCCTGTTTGTTTCTTCTCAATATTGTAGCTGCTCAACTGTTTCAATTATCTACCCCTACTTCGTATATCTCTGTCTCTTCATTTGATTTAATTTTCTCTACTCACTCTTGGGGTCCACGCTCTCCTTATTTTCATTTCTCTATGCTGACCACCTTATTTTTTCTTTCACTCTCCAATTCTCTCATTCTCCATTTCCTCGTGCTACTTTCTTGGGTTGTGACACATCTTGATACTTTACTAATGTGCATCTTTCTCTTCTTTCTCTTGCAGATTGTGTCCTTCCCTTTACCCACTCCTTCTTCCTCCTTTCGTTCTTCTGTTATGCCTTATGCACTGGACTTTCTTCACCCTATTTATTCTTTTGCATCCTCCTATACACTGTTCCAACCTACAACCTGGCAGTCTAGCCTTAGATCTGTTTGCTTCTACAAAGGTGCTGGGAAAAAATCCCTCTCTTTCTTTTCGGGCTGCACAGTCTCTCTTCATACCTCTTATACGCTTGACCTAGTTCCTACATAACTACTGCATTATCAAACTCGTAGTACTGCTCTTGTGCCTCACACTCTTTGAATATTTTCTCTCATTAATGATATTCTGGTCCCCAACGCTCTTGCCCATACTTGACTATACTTTGAGTTCTCGTGTTTCGGCTTCAAATGTGTCTTTTTACTTTCCTTCCACAATTGATAATCTGTGACCCTCCTTTTCCCATAGAGCTCACACACTAATCATTAACTCTCTCTCTAATTTGTCTGTCTTGTTTTGTTTCACCCGTCTTTCTGGAGCATTGGTCCTTCTTCCCTTTCAACAGACTAATATGACTGCTGCTGCATCTGATCCTCTTGAAATTGGTCTCATTCATTTGATATATCTTAGTTTTCTTTCTAACTTGAAGTCTCATTTTAATTTTTCTCTTCCCACTGGCACCTTTCCTCTTCATTTTAATACCGCCCTGCTCTGCCTATGCTTTGAAAAACGCTTCATTTACCATCCCCTTGCATTTAATGACAGTCATATTTCTCTTCTTTTTTTCTTTCAAAATATCTGGATCCCATTTTGCGGCGTACTTTCAACTATGTCTTAATCTTGAATCCTCACAACATTATGTTTCCCTCCTGTTCACTCCACAGAAACTGTTCCTCTACATTTCCCAAATGTCCTTACTTCTTCTAGCCACTCCTTTCTTCTCTCCTCATTATTGTTGACTTCTCTGTTCATTTTAATACTTTGGTTAATTTTGTAATCTGCACCCCCGTTTCCTATCTTGTTATATCTGTCTTTGTTCTGTACTGGTTTTCATTTTACCCTCAAATTGCAGTTAATCTGTCTTGTAGCCTGGGGTTTCTTCTTGGTCCCTACCTTTTCACTTTGGGGTCCCTCAAGGTTCCATCCTTCGCCTCTTATCTTTCTCTTTGTATCCTAGCCCTCTGTCCTTTATTAGTCTCTCTTTCGGTTGTCACAGCAACTTCCTTGTCAATGATTCTGGATCCTTTCTCTTTCTTCTATTTCCCTGATAAACTGCATTCGTCTCTTTCTGTCTTTCAGTCATTAAACTGTGTATGCGAACTCATTCTCTATATTTTTATCCCACCAAGACTGAGAATCTCTTCTCTCAAGTTAATTTCTAACACAGTTTCTCCCCATCTTCTTCCATTTACATGTATCCCGAATTTCTCTCTTGCTATCTTTCACACACACACAAACATTCTCTCTTTCTTGCTCTCTCTCTCTCTCTCTCTCTCTCTCTCCACCTGCTCATAATCTCATCCCATACCATGTATTGCCCTAATTCCTTTGCCACTTACATCACTTTGCACGCTTGTCCCTGTTATTTTCAACCATCAAATTCACTAAATCTATCATAGTCTTAACTGTACACCGTTATTTTCAGCCTTGGTTGCTCTGCCCCTCCTTTCTTCAAGGTCAATTGCTTATACACTGGCCCCAGTTAAGATTTTCTTTTCCAATTCTGCCATTATTTTTTATCGGCGCTGATCCCACTCTCATATCTCTTCTTCCGTTACTACTCTGTTTTGGTGCTTTTCTCCTGCCTGTTTCCACTTTTGCTAATTATACATCTTTTTAAATTATGTTTATCTTTCCCCCCAAATTTCTTCTCTTGTATCTATCTTTACGTGCTTTTACTCACTCTCTCGTTTTGCTTCTGAACTCTGTAATTTCATTTGCCCATACATTCTGCTCCTAATCGTTCATATGTTCACTTTCTAGAAGCCCATGTCCTTAACAATCTCAAACGTTAAATTCAGCGTGAGGTCATTTACCCCTTTTTGCTGCATAGTAGTGTATGACTGTTATTGGACTACGTATTATGCAACACGTTGATGGATATCTGCTATAAATTCATATAAGAAAATAAAGATTTGATGGAATTTCTGAATTTTGTGTTCAGTTCAGATTTATCGTTGCATTGCCCTTATAAAAACATGATTAAGGAGCACTATGAGATCCCCAGTAGTATTCTGAAACAACCTGGCCCAAATCATAGGGCTTCTGCCCTCTTCAATTTAGGAGTATTTTCAGTTCCCTGGAAAATCACTGCATAGTTTTCTGTTATGCATAATGGGTTCCCCTTTCTTGGGAGGCAAGAAGAGAACTTATAAGATCAATTTTGCATGTGGGCTACTAGAGTAATGTTTTGGATTAGAGGTATATTATATATATTTGATGTAATCCTTATAATTTTGGACTCTAGGTGGGGTTGCATCCTAACTGGATGCCTACTATATGAACAATGAAAAGATTGTTAGAATTTATTTACTAAACAAATATGTTTCATGTGTGGATGGCCAACATTTCAGCCAATACATCAATAGTTTGGGGGGATCAAGTCCAAATGCTTATTGTTAGACCTGGCCCAAGATGGATGGATGACTGCATCTGCTATCAGATAAAGATCAGAGCACAGTATCTTCCTGGGACCCACAGAAAAGGAGTCCCCATTTTTGTTAATGCTATTGCTTACACCCACTTGATTTGTACATGTGCCCTAGAAAATGCCAACAACTGTGGACAATGTGAGTTCCTATTCACCTTGCTTCTCATTTCAGAAATCAGCTGACACTATTGTTCAGTTAGAAGAAAGACCCAGAAGCAAATTCGTTGGACGTATTTATTTAACATTAGAGTTAAGTGGTAAAGTAGGCCTTTCCTCATTTTGCTCTTTGATCACATGTTATCCTTTTCCTCAGCAATAGGGATCTATGTGGGTCCTAATTATCCGCCTGGGACCATCAGATGTCCATTATCTGCTCACATTGAATCTTATGGTGACAATGCTGGTTATCAGTCCACCTCTTCCAGACTTATAAATGAATCTGGTAGGGCTGTGCCAACTGCTTCTCGAGGGGACAACACCCACTCGGATGACATCATCAAGTCTGAAAATGCGTTGAAAGGTTCTGATTTTCATTGGTTTTTAGATTGGTCTCCCTATAATCTTTTTTCAGAGGTTTAATGGTAATCCAACTGTATTCTGCATACTTCAGCTGCATTTGTGGCCCACTTTAATGATGCAAATAAATCCTTGTCCCAAGCCATTAATGCTGCTTAATCTTAGTCATGACCATGAAGGGATGTGGTTATGCATAGAAAGCAGTATTGCACCACAGTTATACCTGACCCACCATCATTTATTTTAAATCTCCTTTTCACCCTTGGTAGTACAAAAGAAGCTTTTATATTCTATGGTGTTGAGCACCCATTTCAAGGGCTGGAACATGTGTTTGTGGTCCGAGTTAAAGTCTTCAGCAAAGTGAGGGTATTTAGCGAGGTACCTGGGATGTTACCACCTGTTCCTTGGAACGGGTGCTTAACGCCATTAACACCCGTTCCATGGGCTAGGATTAGGTTAATTTTAAGTATTTTCTTTCTGCGAACAGGTTGCCTCCTGGCCTCTGTTCACAGAATGGAAAGATTAAGAATGAAAAGATTGTTGAAAGATGGCCACTATTGAAAGGGAAGAGGGGCTTCATACAGAGCCCCTCTTCCCTTTCAATTACAGCCTCATCCATGAAGAGGAAGCAGTGGTGGCGAGTGTTGCTGCCGCATTGAGGTAAGTGGGATAACTTAAAAAGGGGCCCAGAGGGAATGGTGGGCAGGGGAAGCGCCCATCAGGTGGCTTGGAATGCGGGTTTAACATCAGGAGATTCAGCCCGCGTTCCTAGCCTTCTGATTGGCTGGCTCCCCCGGCAAGGGTGCTAATGAATGATATAGCTGCAATGTGAACAATTGTTTGCTTCTATGTTCCTGGGAACCATTTGTCTCATTACAAGTAATCCCAGAGTAATTACTGCCAATCTCCTTTACTGTTACTACCACACATACTCAGGCAAAATCTTGTGAACTACAAGTGGCATTTGGCAGTGGTAACCCCAATTTTTGAAGTCCGGAAGCCTCAATGGGCATCCTGGAGGAATTAAAATGCATGGTAATTGTGCCAGAGTATTTGCTGCAGTTTTTGACGCTAATGTACAAGAAATATATCCAGCCAAGCAGTGGAGGTATCTTCTCCAGTTTAACAACAGACTCATAATGTGTTTGTGCAGTAAAACTATCAAAACATCATGCCAATGTTTGAGTGCACTGCATACCTATAATTAGCCCCATTGTCTTCCTCACACATTTACAGCGTAGGAATCTATTTTGCAGCACCTTCTAAAAGTCTTGGTGTTGGGGCACAGAGGACTTTATGGAACTGTGAGGTACACCAATGGTAGTCTGGGTTGTTGACAGTCTTGTGATTTACTGTTTCTGAAACATATCTTTCTTTTTTCTTGCTGCTGTCATAATAAAGAAAAGAGTAAGATGCATAATACCCAACAAACTGGGAGTAATGGACAGTACAGTCTGATGCTGTTGCTCAAGGGAGCTTTCAAAATATATTTGCTTCTAGGCACATTTGAGGAAATAAAATAATGAAATCATGTTTCTTTGATTACTGTGAATAAATCATGTTTGGTTGGGTAAGCTGGTGAAAGTAACTGGCTAAAGGACAATCCCAGCGGAGAAAAGGGACAATAGGCCAATTGAATGATGCTCATCACTAAACATAGAGCTTTCTGACAGATTTAGCAACTTTAATCGAACACCCATTAAAAGCTAAACAAGCAATAGAGCGAATGGACTGGATCTCCACAATCGAAGAAATGTGATGTCCTAATCGATTAAGTTCATACGCTTTGAGAGAAAAGAAATTGGGCTGTGTTCCAAAATACTCAGAGAAGTCCCCTGATGTAATGATGAGACACAACGTTCTAAGGCTGCGATTAAAACTGGTGCATACAGGGGAAGTCCACTTTAAACGGGGGAAAGGATACAGCGCTGTACAACTGTTTACAATTTGTACAATCCCTGAGAAGCAACATATACAACATCTTTTATTGGAATGTGAAGATACCTTGCTTTTAACAACAGCTGTATTTAAAACACGTGAGTATAATCTGGAGGATATCCTCACAGATAGATTTTGGGAAACAATGATATCAGGAACAGAACCCAGCCTGACAATAAAAGTAATGCAGGTGCTAGAAAGGGCAAATATGTGTGTATAGAGTCATGAGTGAATTTTCCCTTAACAACGTACTGATTTTAGTGAATCGGGTTTACAATCAAGAGGTGTTGGATTCATGCTAAAATAAATGAGTCGAAATGTTTTTTTTTAAATGAATTGTGGGAAACGCTTTTAGGTGTGGAGGATCTTTTTTTATCTTTTTTATTATCTTTGGTGTTTTTTTCTACGTTTTTTTTCTTTACTTGAATGTTGATTCGGAAACATTGTCTTCTTTCTTTTTCTTTTTACTTTTAACTGAGAGACTAATTGGATTTTGACATTTTATAAATTAATGAGAAAGAAAAGTGTTGAGTTTAACTGAATGTGTTTCTCTGTAAAATGCTTGTTTGTTTCATAACAAAACAAATAAACATAGAGTTTTTGTAAGTGGTCCACTGTTTCAGTTCAGTTTATTACTTTGCATAAAATGTGTAAAAGACATTTGATATGTACTTTACATTCAGCTAACTGCAATCGTATTTTAAAAAATGTATGAGCTCCTCGACTGACAACAACATGGCCAACTAACCTATTCTTTTGGCTAGTTCCCAATCAGGAGGTTCTAAAACCCCATTTGCGGTTACTGTGCCTTTCAAATAGAAGATATAGCCACATGTTTATTAAGTTGGCCTGGTGCACAAGAACAGTGCAGCACTGAAATGCTTGAAAATGTTTGCCAACTGTGCTCAGAGAGGCCAAGCTTCACTTCGCTTTTGAAGCCCAGCTAAATTGTAGTGTGTGTCTGGGTTCGCTGACGTCACTCATGTTCAGAGAAACATGATCAGTATTCTAGAGCCACTGCATCTCCACGCCCTTGATTCATGCTTGCACTGTGCATGGCATAACAATCAAGAAGAGATGCTGCAATGGTTTAGAGCTGGTCAGATGGCACAGTGAGCTAACCGCTCACCCCTGATATCTCTGCAGAGCCTTCTGTGGCAGATTTCAATCCCAGCAGGATCAACTCAGCCTTTCGTGCTTACCGAGGTCGATACATTGAGAATAGTAATGCCTTCTATTATTTCAGCGCTCTGAGACCTATGGGTGTGTCTATAAGAAATACAGTATTACTATTATCAGAATAGTGTTTCAGTCAGGTTTCAGAAATGGCCAGTAGGTCAATATTAGCATTTCGTAAAACATCAAATGTGACCAATGAATGGCACAGAACCGAACGTGCATTCATCAAACCTCAGGTAGTAGTGACCACCATATGAGCAGTGACAGGGGGCTGGCTGCTTGGTATGGCTCTGAGAAAATTCAGAGGGCCTCATCACGAGTTGGGCTGTAGCCCTTAAATGGGGTGGTAACGGTATCACCACCGCATTTAAGGGCTGGCCCTATTACAAGTTGGGCACTAAATTGGCTGTTCTACCTCCAGCTTTTTTCTGGAGGTGAAAATCCCTGTTTTTGGCGGTATTACAGCTGGCTGTATTAGCCCACAGTATTAGCACCGACAATTCCCCATTGGATCCAATGGACCCAATCAGGAATGGGGATTTACCGTTAAGGCCCAACCTGTGATCCGGTGGTAAAACCACCGGGCCAGTCGGTGCTAGGGCTATTACTGTCAGCGGTATTACAGCCGGGAATACAGCCCAACTCGTGATGAGGCCCATAGACTTGATTAACACAGCCTTGCTATAACAGAGAGTAGGGTCATCAAAATGACAAGAGCCAATAGGACAGGGAATGCTTGTTGTCCCTTAAAATAATAATTGAAGGCAGTGTGGCTTAGAGGCGAGCAGGAATTGAAGGCAGTGTGGCTTAGAGGCGAGCAGGAATTGAAGGCAGTGTGGCTTAGAGGTGAGCAGGAATTGAAGGCAGTGTGGCTTAGAGGCGAGCAGGAATTGAAGGCAGTGTGGCTTAGAGGCGAGCAGGAATTGAAGGCAGTGTGGCTTAGAGACGAGCAGGATTTTTTTCAGCTAAACCATATCTAGTAAGAGTTGTTGGAAGCTCAGGAATAAGGGATCCAGAATAGACATCACATTCACTTCTGTGGGCCTCAAAGATGCTCAGGTGACACCAAGTCCAATAGCCCCTTCCAGCTCTAGTTTATGAAGAGCAAGATATTCCTTTAGTATCGGAGGAAAATGCAGATGGGTGGATAATGCATAATCCTTTATAAATAAAGAGATATTCAGCAAGTTTCAGACTTCTGAGGACACTTTCAGTACTGCCAATCCAGAATGCCACTAACTTGGCCAAGTGCCACCAGGCACACGATGCAGCAACAAACATTCAAAGGCTTGCCCCCTGGTCCCTTTGAAATTGCATTACAGTCTGCATCAAGCAAAGTTCTAATGGAGATGTAGTGCAAAGGAAGCAGGCACGGAGCCAGTGAAATGGAGGTCCAGTTTAAAAGAAATGGCGGCCAAAATAGCATAATGCAATGTGCCTTTAGGCCAGAGGACCCTGTGAGAAGGGTGGGTCTACGGCAAGGAATTTAAGTATCAGAAATGACATAAGCTGCACTTGTATTTATCAAAATGTAAATTCATAATTAAAACATATCTTGCAAGGAGCATTAACGTGAAAATCAGAGGAATGTAACAAGTGTTATGCGAAAAGCAGTCACAATGGCACAGTAAGGACATGCCATATGAGACTCTGCTTGAACTGACTCAGGACAATTATGCCTGCTGCTCCCTTTGAATTTGCATCATGGGCTGCACCAAGTGAAGCCTCACGGGAGTTGCAGTTCAATGGAAGCATGTAGGGAGCATGTGAGATGCGAGCCCAATGGAAGACGAAGGTGATGAAAAGAACCTCCTATTGTGTACCTATAGTCCAGAAGATCCTGGGAAACAAGGAGGGGTGAGAGGGCAAAGGAAACATAGGGCCTCATTCTGACCCTGGCGGTAAGAGGTTAACGGCACCGGTAAGGATGCCGGTGCTGTTAATCCCTTACCGCCGCATTCTGAGGTTCCTTAGCAGGAGCTGCTAAGGTACCAGGGAGCTAATAACGGGCCCGCTATTAGCGGGCCCGTTATTAGCTCCCGCCCCATTCCCGTTGAGCCCTATGGAGGCTCAGATGGGAATGGGGATTGGTTTTTTGAATTCGGACTTACCAGGTCCTCCAAGATTGGAATGACCCAGTAAGTCTGTATCCAAGGAACCCGGACCCGGACCGATTTTGAAGGCATCCATGGCTCTCATAGCACCATGGCTACCTCCAAACTCAGAATGACCCCCAATGTCTAAATTATTTGAATCGGGATTACTCCACAGCTGCCCTAATAAAGAGAAAAGAAATTCATCAATACTATCGTAACTGGTTACCACGCTATAAAAAGACACTACAACGCAATGATGCAGAAAAAATGCTAGACATTATCAAATCCTCAAATACGGCGGAAATGTGGCGACAAATAAATCAGCTGGAAGTAGATGAAAACTCACTGCTGGTAACACCTATTCTTCCTGCCACCTGGGTCTCCCACTTTAATTCAACCTTCAATCAGGAGCCAGACAACAAGGTACTAACAAAAACCAATGAAGAATGGAATCTACTAGACATCTCAGTAGAAGCAATTAAATCTCTTATCTAGAACTTATCTAGATCAAAAGCATGTGACTCTCATATCTTAAGCAATATGGCCCTCCAACCCTCCAACTTTCTTTCAATTCTATTCAACTACATTGTGAAAGCCCAAAAGATACCAATATCATGGAAAGAGTCCATAATCATACCCATTTACAAGAAGGGCAATCAAGGAGATCCAGCTAACTATCACTCCATAGCGTTGCTGGACACTCCGGGTAAGATCTTTGGAACTCTTGTACTAGAATCATTACGAGCATGGGCCACATCATCTGGTCATATAGACCCATGGCAATCAGGTTTTGTGAGAGGAATTAGGACTGCACTCAACATCTTTATACTGAACTTGCTGAAAAGTCGCACAGAGAGAAGGAAAGGTACAAAAATATACATTGCATTTATTGATCTTACAAAAGCGTTTGATAGCATCTCACATGCTCGACTATGGACCAAACTGACTGAATGGGGATGCCCTTCTTCCATCATAGACCCCATCAAAGAGTTCCATCAAAATACCACTCTCCAAGTTTGGCTGAAAAAAACTGGTCTACTAACGGTGCCCATTCCAAATAACAAAGGTGTAAAGCAAGTGTGTCCAATGGCCTCCGAAATATTCAACCTATTCATCTCAGACATAGACTCTGCAACTGAAGATGAAAGATGCTTTCCTCCATCTATTGCAAACAGCAAAGTCGGACGGCTTCTGTATGCCAATGATGTGGTCCTCATAGATCAGACTCCAATAGGTCTTCAGAGACAACTAAATGCTCTACAACTTTACCTGACCAAAAACTGATTCATAACCAACCCGAACATCATGCAGTGGTCCCTACAAGGAACACAAATCCCAATAGTTCAATCGTTTGTGTACATAGGAGTATGCTTAAACTCCAGTTCAATTGACACTCCTCGATATCAAGCACTGTTAAAAAAAGCAACAAATCTGACAGGCTTGGGAAAAATAATTCTAAAACGCTATTGTGGATACAGCTTAATTCCTCTAATTAAGTTTTATAAAGCCAAGGTTGTTCCCATCTTGACCTATGGTGCTGAAATATCCTTCAGCTTTAAAAGAAAAAACTGGTCCGTACTAGAGGGTCGTTTTTTGGAAAAACACACTTTGACTACCTAAAGGCACTCTGATACAGACAGTGCGGAGGGAGTTGGGCCTAATTTATTTGGTAGCCGTTGCTGAGTGGAAAATTATCTCAATCTATAGAAAATGCATAGAAGAAAACCCCAAAAGACGATACAACTGCCACAAGAAAGCACTGATATAAGAAAAAGATCTTGCGCTGATTCATTGTCAAGCTGGAAGCCGAAATTTGTTAACAACCACACGAGAACAAACTGATACTCTGATTAACAATCCCGACAAAATAAAAAAAATGATCTACTCCCTTGATTGGTTTAGAACAGAGGACGAGTGGCGCACAGATAAAATCTATGGCAAACCATGGGAGGAAAATACGAAACCGAACACTTTACCCAATCATTTAAGACTGCTTCCTCATTGGTACTTCAGAGATCAGTGCTTCAGATTTTGGCTGAATCTAATTAAAACGAGAGAAACCTCCTGGGCTCGAAATCAATCAGCAAATCTCTTGTTTTGTAGATTATGCAAAGAAGATAAGTCCATTGAAAACATGAATCATTTGATGATGGACTGTCCAGCCTTATTGTCACAAAGAGAAATTCTAATCAATACTCACATAAAAAAGAACGGACACAGATCGAAAGATTTATGGTGGAAAATGATGCAATCCGGTGAAAAAACATCAATAACATTAGCTGTGGTAAAATTCTCAATTCTTTTTTTTATTGTTTAATCAAATAAGATTTTTTACAATACATTTTTACTTGCGAGTTTCATCAGGAAACAAGACAAGACAAGACTTTGACACAGGACAGATGTTGTATCAGAATCCAGCTGAATTCGTCGAGTATTGAAAATGTTTGTTTAACTACTTAATGACCACGTTCGTCATTAAGTACGTTTTTTTCAATGTATTCTATCATTTTGGCCATTGATATTTGCCATGTGGTTTTCTCGCCTCCAATGAGCCGGCACCACCAAGTGTATTCTTCAGCCAAAATGTCAAAGCCTGCCATTCGCGATAGATATTGTTGTCTGATGGTGGCAGTGGCTGGGCGTAACATGATCAGGTGTCTTATGGTCTCTTTTGGTGGATGGGAGCCATTTTTACAAAAACGGCAACCATTTGTTGGTGCTTGGCCTCGAATGTGCAGGATCTCATTTGTTTTGCATAGATTGAGACGTGCTCGCAGAATTGAATTTCGCACCTGCCTGCTTGGACATTGCTTTACATAACTCTGCAACTCGTTGCGTTTTAGCGTGTTGCTTGGTAGATGGAGAGTGAGTTTCAATTTCGCCGCGTTATCTTTTGTAGAGGCCCAGTCGTCATCTTTTATTTTTCTTAGGATTTTACATGGATTGTTGATGAGTTCTTCTTCATTTGATGTGATGTGCTGTTATTTAGAACAGCTTGATTTTCATCTTGCCAGGATTTTAACATGGCACAATTTTTGGTATCCATTTCACATTTCAGCAACCTGTAAGCTTAGTTCTCGTCTGATGGCTAACCCTGGTGTAGAATTGGGTAAGTTCAAAACTTTACGCCAAAAAAATGCTTCCAGTTTAGACCATAGTTGTTTTGGAATAGTGGGCATTGCTTCCATGCCATATGTGACTGTAGGCACCACCTTCATTTTGTAAAAGTTGATCGTAGGTATTAGAGAACATTTTCCAAATTTGCCATCGATGACTTTTGCTCGGGCAGCTAATTTCTTGATCTTCGAATGTAGTTCCAGTTGCATGGCGGTTTCTTTTCTTGAGTTATCCATGGTCACTCCAAGATATTTAAATTTTGTAACGATCTCAATTTTGGTTTCACCCAGATGCCACTTGAAATTACTTTTTTTTTCTCACAATTTTGGAGAATCATGATCTTCGTTTTACTCGTATTAATTTCAAGATGATTTATTGTAGCATACACTTGGAGGTTGTTGAGTTTCCATTGGAGCCCAATTTCTGTCTGGTCAAATATTGTCAGATCCTTAGCATACAAGAGGTGACCGATTTGCGATGTACCCAGTTTGGGCGGAAAGGCTCTGGTTGTTTCCTCTATGTTTTGGATGTCACCAATATATGTGAGGAAAAGCGCTGATGCCAGCGGGCACCCTTGTTTTACTCCTCGCGCACTGTTGACTTCCTCTAATAACTCACCTTCTCGACTCAGTCGTACTCTCAGTGAGGTGTTGCGATGCAGCGCTTGAATAGGAGCTAATATGGCTTCTGGACAATTCCAGGCTTTTAGTTTATTCCATAGCAACTGTCTCTCCACACGATCAAAGGCTTGCGTAAAGTCAATATAGACTACGAACAGATGGTGTTTGTTAAATTCTCTATTGCCATTCAAAGAAACTAACATCACTTAATGAACTTTAGAAAAGTGCTTTATTTTATTTCTCTTACCTTCCACCAATGAAACAATGAAACTGTGACTAAAGGTTGTCAATTGTATAACCATGAATTACATTAAATAAATAAAAAATAAAAAATAGGATGTCATGAACTAGGTGTTTGAATTAATTTCCCTCAACGCTTGTCCTTACTCCAAAACCCAACTCATCTAGAACATCCTTTTACTTGTCCTTGAACCGATATAAATACAACACTGCATTGCTTATTTAGAAAATAATGAATCTCACAACAACTAACCAATGAGTTCTGTGCAATTACATGTTGCTTCAATCAATTTGAAAGTGTTCCAATTCTGAACCTCCAGACAACATTGACAGGCTATTGATTATGAGGTTTATCTTCACCAAAAAAGTATTGATGTGCCTGTTTTACATTATGCATTTCTCATGAGCTAAATTGATAGCGCCTTGCTCAAGTCTACATGTATGGCATTGCATTAAATACTTGGATTTTGTTTGTTTTCATTAACGTGAGTAACATGTTATGAACCCATTGTTTAGAATATTCATTAGCATATGATCTTTTATGGATAGATGTCTGTTAGCACATGTTATTTCTGTATTTATGGTTTATTTATATTTGTTTTGTGAGACAGTATTAGGAATGTTGCATAGAAATTCAATATTTTAATGTCATAGAAACCTGGATGTATTTGTACAATTGTGGTGATTACCCATGAGGTGACGTAGGGTTCACCTGTATTTACATTGTTTATATTGAGAAATAAAAACGAAACATTCTAACCAAACGTGTCTGCTTTCTATCCCATATTGTGGGGTGGGATAGTTGTCATAGTGGTCATTAATCCTGTCTGATTAAGGACATGAATAAAATAATAATTTTAACTTTTATTTGGTGTGAGTTGTTCAATTCCACTGAAGTGAGCGCCATCTCCTTATTCCCCAATTAAATAAGCTCATACTAACATAGATTCATAGAGTACTATCAAGAAAATACAACTGATCAATGAGAAGCATTTTTCTTGATTGTATAAAGTAAATGTCCATGCCAGGAGCATAAATTGTTTTCTTTTTAACGCCAAATATCCACTTTATGTGTATATTCCATCAATATTTGGTCGATAGATTTAGATTTGTTAATTATGGATTATTTTGTTTCTTTATAAACAGGCTTATCAGTTTAGAGTGAAAACATTTAGCATGGTATCAATTCATCTATAATACAAGTCACTTATTGTTCACATAAAACTACTGATAACAAAGTTTTTCTAAAATAACACATTAGATATAATTAGTTACTATTGAACCATCCATGATTTAACAATTTCAATACAATTCCTCAAGGATTCACAAGCTATCTATGCAAGGCAAAAGTTCAGAATAAGATGTTAGTGCTTAATCAACAAATCCTGTTCTTTCTTACCCCATGAAACTAAAAACAGAACTTGCTTTTTCTTTAAAACCAACAAATTAATATAATTGAAAAAAAGTAAAAGGGCTAGCGATAGGCTTAATTTGGATTTTAAAAAGATCCCCTGCCAAAATACTTCCATATTAACAGGTAGAGTATGAAAACAAATCCCGCTTGCTTCTAACGGACTTTATTTCTCCAGTTGGGAGCAAATTCTGAATAAATCTAAAAAACTGTGTGCGCTAAATTTTGTTAGGTACTGTAGGATATTTTGTGTAAATTTGGGGTTTGGCAGTATTGTTCTTACTGCCAAAATATGAGAGGCAGTTTGGTGGTAAACTATCCTTGCACTTAGATTGGGTTTGGCCTCATATCATTCTAATGACCATACCTTGTTATATTGTATTGGAGAATCCAGAAATATATATTACTTGCGGTATTTAGTGGTGAGCATAGTTTTCTTCCCTACATTATGACCCTATCATAAACAAAACTTTCCTTTCTATTAGAATACCCCACTGTGATCTATAGAGAGCCTTGGACCTCTGCATACAATTAACCCAACACTTCTATATAGAGTGCCACCTAAAGTTTGTTGCCGGTATCACTGGCTTATCTACACCAGCGATTTATGCGCCCATGGGCATTACTGGCTCATAGACCTCCAGTAATCTATGTTATATTAGATTCCCTCCAAACGACATGCAAGGAGGACACACACACACACCTATTTTATCATTGCTTATTCTAGTTGTTATTCTACCTGCATGGGCAAATTGACAAATGTACTACCAAAGAGAACAAATCTCCCCTGTGTCTTCATATGAAGTACCAAATGCAAAAATGACACTAAAAATGTGTTTTTATATTATGATTATATTATATACAAATACAATTTACAATTCAGTGCTTACCATGAACATTTCACCATCATCTGTAATACAAGAAAAAGAAATAGAACAAGCAAGCCTTTTTAAGAACATGGGTTACTATTTAACATTCTAAACATGACAAAGTAAAATGCAGGGGATTTCCTTTGCTATCCTGCCTACACGACATTCTAATTCAGTCACCCATACGACTGTTCACAGTGACCTCACTTAAACTTTATCTGCTTACCAGAAGTATTTGTTTGAAGCTCCCCCACACGACCTTGCCTTGCTTGCCTCAGAAAGACAGGCCCAGTCAGCGAACTGCTGCTGTAATCTTGGGTGCTTGGAATGCGCGGCGAGAAATTCTCAAGCCAGCGCACAGTGACACCAGGCACTTCTGTCTTCAGAGCCCAGTCAACACAAACTAACTTTCTTTTCCTCCAATGTCATCAAGAGAGTTCTCCTCCAGACGCGTTTTACATTGTTTCATCTGCCGACACTTTTCTCCAATCATATTAAAAAGGATTTTTTCAACAGCACCCTTTACTTTTCTAACAATGGGATCCTTGCTCACTGAGCAACTGTATCAATTATCATGTCCTGCTATGCATGCTTTCTGCTTGCTGCAAACTGAACACAGAAGAGAAAAAAAAATGCCAGTGCACTTTTAAAAACGAATTTTCTTACCTCCTCATTTTGCACATGAGACTACATTATAGTGTTAAGGAGGTTAGAGTTAGTGCTTTAGTAAATGTTAATTAAAGTTAGTCAGTTATATATAAATAATGTAGTCTTCTATGTATGAGGTATTCCCGAGAAAATAAATGGTGCACTTTACTCTCTGCAGTTTCAAATTGAGCTTTTGCTGCGTTACGAAGCCTGTACCTTGCATGCCACCAGCAACATATTCACATGTTGTACTGGCAACATAAAAATGACTATATGTGTGTGCCACATTACTGCTGGCAACAACAAAAATGCCATCACATCTAGTGCAGCGCTATATATATTATAAAGCGCTATATATATTACTACATAAACGATCCTCTGCCAAAATACTTCCATATTAACATGTAGAGTATGAAAACAAATCCCGCCTTCTTCTAATCGACTTTATTTCTCCAGTCAGGAGCAAATTCTGAATAAATTTAAAAAACTGTGTGCGCTAAATTTTGTTAGGTACACAGGTCAAATATTTTGGTACTAAGCCATAACAGCATATATCCCATCTAAAATGGTTATATAGACCATAAGTCAGAACACTGTCCAAGTTTCTCCTCAAGCTTTCCATGACAGGACACATGAAACATAAAAATCATTTAACTAAGACCAACAACAGCATATATGTTACCAATTATGAAAGCCTGCATAAAATAGCAGAATTTAAAATACATACATCCAATGATGAATTGGAACATGCACTACATCGACAAAACCTAAGGGGATGCCCATAACATAGGGGATGGGTAGTTAATTAACAGGCCATTCCTTGCAGCCATTGTGGGAAAGCTGAAAGACCTTCAAAGTTTCAGAAAATAAATCATATGTGCCTTTCTTGGATTCTCCAAACACTAGAAATTAAGGAAGAAGTAATCCTGGTAATGCTCAGATCAAACTCCCCAAACTGAAACAACACCACTTTTTCATACCCTAGGCTGATAAAGACAGGAAAGAGAGTCTCATCCTCTGCTTTTCAGACAGTCTATTTGTTCATATTGCTTCTCAGTGCCAGATTGTCTGCACTGTTCAAGGAATACAAATGTTTCTCGGATGGGATTTAGACAGGTCCTTAAAATATGGTTATTGCCTGGGGCTGGGAACATAGATATTTTCCTAGCCTAGGCAGGGTAATCATGTCAATTATCCTTCAAGTTTCAATGTGTTTATTTCATATTCTTTTGTTTTTATTTGGAACAGTAAATATCTGTGTGGGTCTGTTTTTCAGGATCCAAAAATCCCACCAAAACAAGAGTGCTGTTTTCTTCCACTAATTGCTTCCAGAATTTTGCAATACATGACTTGGAAAAGTTCTTATCCCACAATGCCCACTAGATTTTCATTTGTCAATGTTGATCTTTTAACTACATTCCTGGCAGGACAATTCATTACTCTCATTTGATGTGGGTTAGAGACATCTGCGTGCAGTGCTTCATTCAGGTACCCTTGTGGCAGCTACAGGAGCTGATTTGAAATGTTCCTTTCACTGATTCCGACTCAAAAGGTGTCCAACACAGATATATTTGCTTTGTAAGCCACTGAGCAGCCATATTTAGTTCGAAAGACTGTATCTACTTTGGGTATGCACGAAGAGAGAGATACGGAAGAATACTGGCAAGAAAATATCCTCTGATTGATCACATCTCTATAAGTTTTACTTTTTAAATGTATGCCTTGTGTTTTGGTTTAAATAGCTAACACATTTCACAATTTATTACAAAATTTGAAAAGTCATACATTGATTCAATAATTAATACATGTAATTAATGCAGATATACAATGAATAGATATATTAAATTAATATGTGCCATTAATGCTGTGTTAACTACAAAGTACGGCTTCTAAATTCATTCATTTAATCAAAAGTTAATGCAAGCGCTTACTCCATAAATACTTAAGTTCAATTAATAGATGCCACGAAAAAAGGACATGAAAAGAATATTGCACAATACCTACATGTTCCATTACTCATACAGTTTCTCCTGCAATACGGACTAAATCTCTCTTCTAAAACCAATTAGGACCAGTGTCAAGGACAATTACTTTTCAATAATGAACTGTGCCCAAAATATCTCTGTAGCTGCAACATCAGTATTATGTACATGTTCAAAATATGTTTTTCTAATTCCCTGAAGCCCATCATACCGTAAGAAAACACATATTTCAATGTTTCCAGAGTTTATTTACAAATCCTACAGGTCCGATGACCAACTTCAATACACCGTCTTGGCATATAACATCTAAAGTAGCTATCAAATTGAAACAAATACATAAGGGGCATGGCCATTTCTTCAGGTAAACATAGGGGTATTTATCAGTGGAGGCTGTCTGACAAATTCAATCACAAATTTAAAGATATCTAGACAGGCTCTCTTAAGTATCTAACTACCATAACCTATTTTTTATACTAAATTACGATTTTTACAGGCAATGACCCTGTCTAAATTTAGCTCAGTCAGCAGATCCTCACACAACTTCATGAAATGTTGGTCTATTTCAGAACTTCCATGTTCCTTGTGTCGTTTTAGTTCTGTGAATACTTATACACTTATGCACGTACATTATAAATGGATTGACTTTGTTCCACCTTCAAGGGAATATGATGTTAAATCAGCTGAGGAATCTGACGAGGCATGCTGTTGCAAGTGACATTGATGTTCTTTTGCCTATTATCAATACTCAAACCACACACTAGACCAGGCACCCTCAAACCTATGCTGCATGTAACAAGGTCAGACAGACACAGCACCAAACACACAGTATGGTCTGATGCTGGATCTTTGGGTTCACTGAGTACCAATCATCATATCTTGGATGTACTCGTAAGTCCAAGAGAACATAACTGGATGTGATTGCACACTGAGTAGGTGTTATCCAATAAGCAACTGCAGACTCAACAAGACACAGGGATGACCATATACCTGCAATCACGTAGCCCAGTTAAGGTTTGGAATCAGGCAACTCAACACCGATGACGCTGTCAAGAAGGGAAAGACACGCTCAAGCTTGGTAAACAGAATAAACTCCACAGTAGACCAATCTCTGAACCTCTAAAATAGGGAGATACAGTCACCATGGACAAGCACTGGAAGTTAATCAGGAACAGGGACTCACACCAATCCACACAGATACTCATGCATACCATTATGCTAATTCTCTCCTCTGCACCAACAAACAATAGAATGCAGCTGTACCCCACGATTAATTTGGCCTAGCTGCACACATACTTACTCACCTCCATGAACACCTCAACAGTCTTTAGAATGCAGCTATCACCCATGCAAAATCATCCTAGCTGCACACATAATCTCATTCACAAGCTCGACCACTGCCAGAATGCAGCTACCACCAAGTCAAATCGATCTTGCTGCACACATTCTACTGATCTCACACAACTACTGCCCCACACCTAGCATTAAAATGCAGTAACACACCACGTAAACCAACCTGATTGCACACGTACTGAGTGCACCCAAGCACTATTTACTATCCTACTCTCTCCACTCACCTGGACTATGGTCCCCAAGGGCATTCATCCCTCAGCGCTTTGAGATCATACCAATGGTAGAAAATAGACACTATTCAAATGCCCAATAACACAAAATAATAATCACACATGTTTGATGGCAGAACAGGAAATAAAATACTGATTCAATGTGTTACATTTCCTGCCTGATACCCAGGCTCTCATCCCTAACTGTACCCTAACTCATCTTTTAGGAATAAATGGTGATACCTCCAAAACTGATCTCCAAACAAAACCCTCCAAAACTAAAAGAACATGTTTTTAAGTAAAGTACTCCTAGACCATAAAGCCATCATTTGATGCAAAAATAACACCCAAATGTTAGAATGCTGATTTTAATTTGAGCTACAAGAGATCTCAACTTCAATATCATTGGGCCTCATTACAACCTAGGTGGCCACAGAATGAACGGTGCAGGTAAGGGACCGGCACTGTTCATTCCGGGCCGCCCTATTACGTGGTCTGCAGCGGGTCCCGCTAAGAAATGCCTGGTCAGACCAGGCATCCTTATCAGGACCTGCTAGCAGACCAGGATGCTAACAACGGGCCCGTCATTAACAGGCCCATTGTTAGCATCCACCCCATTCCCATTGAGCCCTATCAGGGCTCAATGGGAATGGGGATGTACCGGGTCCGGGTCCCACGAAAGGGATTTACCAGGCCCCCCACGGTCAGAATGGCCCGGTAAGTCCCCTTTTGCGGGACCCGGACCCGGTACCCGGTATGGGGGTAGCCATGCGCTAAAAGAGGCATGGCTACCTTCATACTCGTAATGAGGTCCATTATCTTTTATTAAGGTATGTGCTGCTTCTTGGCAGGCAAAATTCTTAGATAAGTATGTTGATATATTTCCTCTAGTTGGCCTCCACGAATGGAACATCTATCAATAAGGCACATTTGCCAAAGAGAGGTTTCTCAGAAGTTGTGAGTTCTCCAGCTTTGGGTGCAAGGTCCATTATTATTATTTATTATTATTTTATTATTGTTTGAATTTATTCAGGACTTTGGACCAAATGTTGTACAGAAATTACAAGAATATCCTTAATAAAACAAATATGAGGAAATGAGTGTGTGGTCGCTAAAAGATCATTATTTTTAGTGAAAAATGTAAGGAAGAATGGAAACAAGCTAGATAGGTGCAGAACAAAAAGAGAGACGAAGCACACTCCAGAGTTATGGAGACAGAAGTGAAAATGACCAAAATTGGAACATAGCAAAAGGGGTGCATGGAACAACCAGTAAGAAAACAAAATGAGGGAGGTTAGGAGAAAGGATGAAAATAAGAGAGTGTAGAGGAGGGGCCAAGTACCCCTACCTCAACTGTCCGGCCCCTTTTACCTGTATGCTGAAAACCAGAGTATGTGACGTACAACGAACAGTTGTACCAACAAAGGGCAGAGTATGGACTCTGTGCGGTACCAGTAAAAATAATTACAGAAAAGAGCCTCCTGGAGGCAAGGTTCCCATTGAGAAAACCATACCTGCATACAAGAAAATATGATTGTCCTTTGAATGAAATCCTTGAAGAATCAGAGCCAATAAACGGCAAGGAGGAATGGTAACGTCATCAACCATCGCTAGTATATGTCACGTAGAACTGAGATGATTGTACCTAGAAGAGATGCAGAGACCAGAGAATGCAGATATTCTATAAGGCATCAAGAAAGTATTAAGGATAAATTACATCTTGGGATCAATGAGAAGAAGCTCCTGCCACAGAAACAGATGAAGATATGAAGTCATTTTACACGTATACAGATGCAAAAAAAAGCAAGCAGACAAAGTAATTTTAAGGCTGGCTTTGTAGTGAATAGATTGCGGCAAGCGCCAATATATATATATATATATATATATATATATATATATATATATATATATATATGCATATGGACGAGTAAAGGATGGATGTTTCCACTACACATTATAGCAGTGTTGGACAGTAACAAGAATGCCTCATTTCTAGTGTGTCGCAGTTAAAAAGCATAATTGAATTACAAAGTGAATCTCAGCAGGCGAAGCTGGATGAGCCAAAGAAGCCAAGGTCTTATCAAACTGGAATGAACTGACATTGGATACAAATCGTGTGAAAGAACAAAACTCTTGTTCAGAACGTATGAACATAACAAGGAAGATATCAGAGGTTTATTAAAAAATAGTATTAAATGTACGAAAAAAGGCTCGATTCCATGGTCTCCAGTCACATGGAAGCATGAAGTTGGACGAATGAAATCATCACACCTACGCATAAGGGCAGACCCTGTTTCTCACTCCCTACATCTCTCAGAGCTAAGAAGACTCCCAAGGCCGAGCTTCAAAGGCCTAATTGACAGTAGACCACTGAGGTGATGATGGATTGATATGCTAATTGGTGGGAAGCTAATGTTAATGCAAACTTACCAGCACCTGGATGGCCAGCCTGCAGGCTGCTAGACGTAGGTGGAAAAGTACTGACGGAGGTTAGAGTGCCAACCAATTGTAGAGGACTGCATATTTAGGGGTCCTATAATTGTGTAAACTAATGGGACATTGTTTATTTAGTGACATTCATAGTGGTCATTTTTAGGTGAGGGCTTAGTTGCCCCACCTGATGTTAAGTAACCAATCACATAGTCACACTTTTCTAGACAAGTGTGGATTGTATAATTAGATATTCACTCAGAACCAATCACCCATACTCATAGGTGTTTGTATTTTGCCACGTAGGATGATGTTGGTAACATGTAGGTTAGACGTCATTGATGACGAGTATTGCTTATAAGATCTCAGTTTTTACTAAGAATGTCTGAGTAAGAGGATTGAGGGAATTTGTTGATATTTGTTGTGCTCCCTGTTTTAGATACTTGATATTAAAACAGTCTTCCTTTTGCCAACTTCCTGAGTCATCGCTATTATTGATGTATGAATAAAGTCTGCACCCCCATCCATCTCCAGGGTAATTGCTACTCATCAAAGAGGCTGGGTTCTCCAGTTCAAGAGGAAATACAAGGGGGCACAATACCATTAACACACTTCAAACAATGAAAATAAAGTAAAGCTGGAGATGAGAAGGAAGGGAGAGCTAATAAAGATCTGCAGGAGAAGAAGACATTTCAGAACAAGGAGAGGGCAACCGTAGAAGAGAATATCAGTGTAAAGAATGGAATGGCGTGGCAAATGTGTAAAAGCGTGGGACAGTGATGAAGGTGTGAGAAGAAGCATAAGGACAAGTCTTCATTGCAGAAATAAAGAAGGAGATAGTGTTTTTTACAAATTTTGTAAAGTTGGATTTGACAAAATTGAGCAAGAGAGGAAATGTGCTCAATAAATGAAAATGAGTAATAATAAATGATGACAAATGTACTGCAGGAGAAGTGAGGGGAAGATTGTTTTGATGTAAAGAATTAGAAGGGCGGGCAGAGGGTTGTGAGGGGAAAAGGCAGGAATAGAAATACAACACGCATCTCTAGGAGTTGGGGTGAGCCATTGCATTCTCTAGTTTTAGCCAAGAATGGATAATATTTTACCAGTGGCTCATTGACTTCAAAAAAATCCTTATTTGTTGGAGTCTAAACTCTGGCATCGGCAAATGATTTTGTTCTTTGCAGCTTTTATTTTTATAAGGCAGAAATTAACGTTACACCCTTTCCAAATTAGGGATACCTAGAGCCTATCTATCTTTTTTCCAAAGGGGCCTTCTTTTCGGTACCATCAGCTGATTAAGCCCGAGTTATTAACAGAGTGAAAAAGCTGAACATATATGGACACCTCAGTTCCACATATTTTGCTGGTCTCTGGCCTTTCCCATAGACACATAGGAAAGGGAGGGAGAAGGGGGTCACATCCACTTGCAAGAAATTATCAGTAGACCAACACATGTGTTGGTTCAACAGAATGTGAAAATGGCAACTGAGTGAGCAGCATGGTGGCCAGGGCTTTTGCAGCTCCCAAAGCAATCACAGTCAATTATTGGAATAGTGCCTGAAAAAGTGGATACAAACGGAACTGCTGAATTATGTCACTGCACCTGCTACCCCTTCAACAAGGTAACAACAATATGAATAGATTAATGATGATTAAGAGGATGACACGTTGATTGAACTAACAGATACAAAAAAATGAAAGCTAAGAACTTACTGCTTGCTGGCCATGTGGTCTCTATGGTGAAACGGACCCCTTTTCCCTATTTCCCCATTTCCCCATTTATATAATTTCCCTTGTGTTCCTTTGTGTCCATGTGTTATCTTGTGATCCAGTGAGGCTCTCACACCTGTGAATCTCTGGACCTTTGTGGGTCTTGTGTGCCTTGTCTTCTCTGTGTAAGGTTACCAGCTCTGACAGGGCTTCTGTGCCTCACCGCTTCATTGTTGTCTCGTGACAATCACCACACGTTTCTCATTTTCCACTGCTCTCTTGATTTCTGCCTTTCTCCATGTTATAGACATATTAGGACTCTCTGACCCTCCCCATGTGCCATGATTTAATGTGTATCCGTATACAAACCTGTCTTGTATCTATAAATCTAAGTGGATACGTCAGGCAGATGATGTGAACAATTGCACAGAGAGGCACAAATAGCAAGTTGACTGGGACAACTAGCAGGATTTCCTAGCCAAGCAAACATCAAGGGAGGAGAATATAATCATTATATTGGTTTGATGAACAAAGTGCCAGACAGATCAGCACAGCAGATTTCCCAGCATGACGAGAATATCTAAGGACGTTAGTGACATGTAAAAGAGTAGTTTCAGTGGAATGATATTAGAAATTATACAATGGTGCATGGAGGACCATGAAAAGAACGCATGGGATTTGCCTATTAATGTTCAAAAATATCTCTGAATTCTACCCAATGGTGGGGATGTTAAACGTAATCTCCAATGTCCAATGCTCCTTAGAATGCACATTACAAATAGCACTGTGTGTAAGGATATAATAGTGCCAATACCAGTGATTTTAAATATATGCAGTAGCTGTCCTAGAGTCATGTAACTCACAATTAACACTTTGCTCAAAAAAATGGACTCGCTCCAAATCAAGTGTACTCGGTATGATTTAAGTACTTTCTCACATTGCGAAATGCCTAAATGCACCTCTTCCCTCTCTCCAAGGTGTGGCGCTAAACATAAACTGTGCTGTCAATGTTCAAGTTTTTACCCGAGTCACGTGCATGGTGGCATATGCATATGTGTCAAAGCTCATTAGCAAGCTTCACTCAAATGCTGCGAGGATGACAGGAGGATGCAACAAGGCCCCCTTAATCAGGGGCATTTGTGAGAGCTGGGTTCAAATACCACCTCCCCCGATGCCTTTGGGAATTGACCTTGTATTTTTTACATTTTATTTATTAGAGAACTACAGAACTGAAATAAGAACACTGGTGCCATTGGCATATACAGCTAATCTTGTGGTCTGAGTGGCAGAGCAGAAAAATCAAGTGAGGACTAACATTCCCTGCTTAACCTCAATCTCTTTCTTTATTACCTTATTTCGAAGTGAAAAAACACTCCATAAAGTTTCGTCAATAAATGCATAGTAAAACCAATACAGTCATAAAAACAATCGAGGCTAAAACGTATCTTCAAACTACACAACCTCCTCTTAATTCCATAGCTGTATATAAATACAGTCCCAGTGCTCAACAAACAGCTGGATTATAACACATCTGTCGTTGGTCCTTGTACATTGGGCAAAAAACATAACATGTGCCGCATCTTCCACTACACTTGTATCACATTTGCACCCATATGACTCTTCACTTTTGTCCAATTGCTGGTTCACTCCTTAATGGTAACATTTGTCATCTAAATGTTGCTCTCAGAGAGCAAGCATAACTTTCATTACCCAGGATAGATAAGGCTCACAGCCCCCAGTCCACTTGAGAGATGCAAGCATTCTCACCCTTGTCTTCACAACTCAGTGCTCTTTCTATACTACAATTGTCGCGGTCAAGGGACTTGTGTGTTTGTTTTTAACTAGCGTTCAATTGGGAAGAATTCTCGTACCAGTCAGCTAACACCAGGCATGTAAACTGCTTTTTCACATAAGTGAGCCATTGGATTTTATGTGCGAGTTTGCTTTTCTGCAGACTTTTGAGAAAGATTTGTGTTAAAGCGGTCTGAGGGTTATACCAAAAAGAGACCCATGACAAGAGAGGTCTCAGTCTCAGGTAGTTTAGTAAGTACATAACTCCCAGCTTTTTTGCTGATTGGTGCATAGATAATTAACCTAAAAAGGTTATCCCCAAGTGCTCATATCTAGACACCCATTTCATCTTTTGGTTATTACACAAAATTGCCATAGTCAATGGTTTTCCCCATCATCATCATTTGGATGCTACGCTTATCTCACCTGCCCATTAATCCAATACATTTGTTGACAAGAGACTGGAAGGCCTTTGGCGAAAGAAACTGTTTCATCTGCATAGAGTACACGTGGGTGCGAATGACCTGCTACCCTTGGGGCATCACTGATGCCATCGCGCTCAGTTTGCAGTTTATTGATGTCTAAGTTGGAGTAGGGCCAGCAGACAGCCCTGCCGTACTCTTCTCTCTCATGGAAAGGGATCCTATAACTCACTATTTGGTCCATATCATATCTTAATTGTGAGATCTGGATGCAAACTTATCAAAACCTTTAATAATCCATGAAGTACAAAGGCAAACCATAACCCTCTGCTAACTCACTGGTTAAAAGAAGAAGGTTCAGAGATTGTTCATTTGTACCCATCCTCTCCATAAAAACAGATTGTGCCTCAGCTAAGGGATTCGTTTGCCCAGTCAAGGTGTTCGAATATGAATCAACTTTCCATGTCACTTAGCTGCAGCGTCCAACAGAGAAATGGGCGGATAGCATGATAGATTTCCTCTGTCATCCTTCTTAAAAATAGGAACCAGTGTTGTCTTTTACCAGGCAGAAGGAACAACACCTGACTCACAAACAGCATTGAACACATCTGTTAAAATTGGCACCCAAAACCCTGGATCCACCTTAAATTAATCAAATGGGCAAAAATCAGGACCTTAAGTCTTGTTGTTTGATGGTTTCAAGAGCGCAGCCTTGTGAGCAAAAGTCATAGATGCTTCACTATGGGCAGTCGAGTTAAATCATGGCTCAGTAGGACTTGCTGTAAACAAAACGTGGCCCTGTCTCAAATCGTATAACCCCACGAAATGTTCTACACAAGCAGCCTCGATTATATTTCTGTCAGGCCTTCATGAGTGGTGTGCACCTCTAATCGCCCCTGCTATTACCACCCAATACCTGCTATGTTTGCCTTCTTGCGCTGCTTCATTTTGGGTCTCCCTTAGGTTCACTTTCTTCTCATTCTTTCCCTGGTTCATTCCCTGATTGTAAGTTCCTTTTTAGAGATTCTACACGCCATATTATTCCAGGGAGGAGCCTTCTGATTTTTGCTCTTAGCACGAGTTGCACTTGACAGCAGGGGAGCCAAATTGAACTTCAGATTGGTAGATGAATCGACAATCTTACTTGGGCCGCTAAGCAACAATAAGGCCCCTTTGATAAGGTTTAGACTATTGAACTGAGACCATTTGGGAAGGAAGTGAGTGGGTGACCATTTGATTGACCGCATGTTCCTCTCTGCTGGTCGTAGGATATGGGCTTGATTTCATCAAATGTGTGTTTGAGAATTAAAGTTATTCGAAGGACGAACAAGATGACCACGGGGATTTGTGTTTTATTTATTTATTTATTCTTTATTTTTTTATTTATATAGCGCAAACAGCCCGGGGGCTTTGAGGCACTGTTACAAGGACATTACTTAGTTACAGGAGACATACATCATATACATCAAGGTGAAAGGCATGTAGCAGACATTATAAAAACATTGCATACATACAGCTTCAGCAGAATGAATAGGATCAGGCGAATAGGAGTGTTTTGATGGCTTTGCGGAAGGCAAGTTGAGGAGTGTTTTGATGGCTTTGCGGAAGGTAAGGTGGAAAGTTTCTGCTCTTAGGTGTCGGGGGAGGGCATTCCATTGAAAGTCTGTGATGAATGGGAAGCTAGAAGCCTCTGCTTTGGCTCGTTTGATTTTGGGAAATGTAAGCATATTGGCATATGATGATCTAGAAGGTCTGGAGGATGTAGATATGTGTATTCTTTGAGTGAGGTAAAGGTGGGCTGTGTGATTGACGCATTTGTGGGTTAGAGACAGGTTTTTAAAGAAGATATGCACTTTGATGGGTAGCCAGTGGGTCTGTTTCCTGGCAGCAGATATATAGTCCCTTCTAGGAATGCCAATGGCTGCACCGAGCGCACTGTTTTGAATAGTTTGGAGCTTTACTGATGTGCACTCATCGAGGTCACTGCAGTAGTCGAGTCAGGACTTGGTAATAGCTCTGGCTATGTTGAGGCAGTTATCCTTAGACAAGAATAGTCTGGCTGCATTAAGCAGCTTGGCGTGGTATGCTGCGGCCAATGCGATGGCATTGCCTTGTCTGGACATTGAGAGGTTGGAGTCTAGGTAAACTCCTATGGGTTTTACTGTTTGAGATACTGTGATTTTGATGTTGTAGACCGTGAAGTAGCGGAATTGGTTGTCTAGTTTCTTTAGGGTTTCAATGGAACAAATCAGGAGATGTTTCGCCTTGTCACTGTTCAAACACAGCCCGTCCTTGACCAACCAGGCTTGGACGGTGGAGTAGGTGGCGTTGAGGGATTTTGTGTCGGACTCATAGTAACCAGTTAGTGGGAGGAGGACTTGTTTATCATCTGTGTAGTTGGTATAGGTGATGGCTAGTGAATCTAGGATGAGGAAGAGTTGTCTGGTGAATATGATGTGTAGGGTGGGGGAGATGCAGGATCCTTGTAGGACTCTGCATAGGGTGATGTCGGGGAAGGCAGAGGATTGGTCAAAGAAGACTTGCATGGCCCTGCCTTGCAGGAATGAGGTGATCCAGGAAGTCTCATTGGGAGAGAAGTGGGCTGTAGATGTCAAATGGTGGCAGAGGAGGTTGTGGTCTAGAAGGTGAACCGCTGCTGATAGGTCTAGGAGTAGAAGTAAGGCAGGTTTAACAGAGTCTCGAACATCATCCATTTGGTTTTTTTAACCGATTAGAGCCATTTCAGTTCCGTGTCGGGGCGAAAGCTGGACTGACGGAGCACAAAGATGCTGTTTAATTCAATGAACTGTTGGACTTGCAGGTAGGCTGCTTCGTCCAGTATTTTTAGCAGGAATGGGATGGTGGTTATAGGCCTGTAGATGGTGGCGGAGGAGGTGTCCAGTGAGGGTTTCTTTAGGAGGGGGCAATCCAATGCTTCTTTTAGGCATGCTGGGACCAACATGTTCGTGAATGAGGCATTGATGAATGCCTTAAGGAAGGGTGCGACTGTGCTGGCACATTCTTTGATGATGGCGGCCAGGCAGATGTCCCCTTTACAGTTTGAGGGTTTGATGGTAATCATGATGGTAATGATATCCTGCTCATTGACCTCTTTGAAGGAGAAGAGAGTTGTTGGGGGGCTGGGCTTGTGGAGCAGTTCGAGGCGTGTAGATTGGGTCAGAGATTGTTGGATGGTTTTGATTTTGCTGTGCAGGGTGACTAATTTGTTAAGCATGGCCGATTGGATACCATCGCACCAAGCCTCATCTTTAGTGATGGACTGAGTGGGTACGGTGGGTGTCTCTACTTCCCTGAAGATAGAGAAGATCTCTTTAGTATCTGATTTGGCATTAGCAATCCAAGTGTTGATCGAGGTGCTTTGGCACGGATGATGGATTTTTTGTATTCTTTGGCAAGCCTTTGGAACTCTAGTTTGGCTGAGTCCTGATGGTTAGTTTGCCAGAGTCATAGGGCCGTATGTTTTTTTGGAACAAAGTTCTAGTAGTTCAGTTATGAACCAGGCGTTGGAGTGTCTGATGGGTTTAGCTTTCTGAGAAGTGAGCGGGGCAATGGTATCTATGGCTAATTTAATAGCAGTATTGTACAAGTGGGTGAGTATCTCAGGTTTTTTGGAAAAAGGCGGCCTGAAGGCAGTTCCCAGTAAGTGGGGTCCGAGACTGTCAGAGGTGAGCTGATGCAAGCTCCTGGTGATGGTGAGTGGGAGAGGTTGTGCCAGCTGGTGCATTTTCTTGGGAGAGGTGATGTCAAACAGAATGACATGTCAGCTTTAATATAGAGTGGGCAGTTGTGATGGGCTAGCCAGTGTAGAGTATGGCCTTGAATGTGGGTGGGGCCAGTGATGGTGTGTTGAATCCTAGCGTTCCCAGTGCGTTGTCCAATGATTTGGCAGGTGAGTCAATGGGGTCGTTGAGGCCAAGGTTGAGGTCACCTAAGAAGATAGCCTTATTCATTTGTTTTAGATTGTCTGAAAGGAGGTGTGTCAGGGCATCTTGGAAGGCAGCTGAGTGGCCTGATGGTCGGTAGACAAGGTGGAGGGAAATAGTGCAGTTTGGTGGATGGGTTAAGTTTAAGGAGAAGGTAGTCACTGTTGTTTTCAATAGTCCTATCACTCTTTCTGATGGGTATGGTTTTGCCTAAATATGGTGCAGCCAGAGGGAAGTGCTAGGGAGAGGGCCGGGCCTGAGGCTTCATGGAGCCAGGTTTCAGTAATCATGAGGAGGTCCAGGTTGTGTGTGGTGATCAAGTCATGTATGTCAAGGGCATGAGCATGCAGGGAGCGGGCCTTGATGAGGGCGCAGCTGAGAGAAGGGTTCTGAGATAGGCTAGTGTGAACCAAGCTGTTAGATAAGGTTATATCCTTGGGTACCGCATTAGGCATATCCACATCGTTGGCCACGGTAACTGTGCTGGCAACTGTACTGGCAGGTGTAGGAAAAGGCACGTCATTGGGGGCACCAATAGGTGTAGCAGCAATTTCGGACAAGAATCCTGTGCTAGCAGATCTGGGGAGAGGCATGATCCCTGGGCACAGCTTTAGGAATTGACACAGATTTGGGCATCACAGCTGTATTGGCAGATCTAGGGATATCATTGCGAACATTAGGTATGGACACAGCTTTAACATCGGGCACAACATTACGTATTGAGACCGCTTTGGGCACAACAGCTGTGCTGGCAGATCTAGACATATCAATGGGAACAACATTCGGCATCGGTACAGCTTTAACATTGGGCATGACATTAGGCATAGGCATAGACACAGCTTTAACATTAGACCCGACATTAGGCATTGGCAGAGCTTTGGGCATAGCAACTGTGCTGGTATGTGTAAGCAAAGGCCCATTTTTGTGGGCACCAAGAGGCATATCATTAGGTACAATATTAGGTGTGTCCAAAAGGTTGGGCACAAGAGCTGTGTTGGCAAATCTAGGCAGAAGCATCTCATAGGACTCAGTATTATACACAGTACTAGACATTGGTTCCACTTTGGCCAAGATAACTGTGTCAAGGTCTGTAGAGGGAGTGTGTAGAGGGAGTATGTCATTGGGAGTGGTATAGGGCAGAGAGTTCGTTTCAGGCTTGCTGGTGGCATTGCATCAAATCGAGTTGTGCTTGTGAGAAGAGCTGGCCATGGTGTGCATGGGTACAGCGCAGGCAACATCCTGTGGCATCAGAGTGCTTATTTCAGTGAGCGTCAGGGCAGCGTTTAGTGAAGTGGACATGGGTAGATGTAGAAGGACACTTGTTTGTGGCCTTCTTCATAAAGTAGTGTCTTGAGGGGGATAGGCGAGAGAGGCAGCAGTGCACGAGGAAGGAACAGGGCCTCCCTGATGGTGCCCAGGATCTGCAGTGCTGATGTGGGGTTGTGGGTAGGACAGAGCCTACCAACAATGGCAGATGAGTGAGGCTGTGCTGCCACTGGTCGGAAGGTTGGTGGCTTAGCAGCTACAGGAGCACGGTGTCCCTGGTGGCGGAAGGGTGGTGGTGTGGTGCATGGACTTTTAGCCACACAGGGAGCAGGGTTGGGGAACCTGCCGCCTATGTAGGTGTTACGGTAGCAAGAGCAAGCTAGGATAGAGGTGACTAGCAAAGTAGGCTTGGGGGCACGGAGGCATGCAAGCCTGGATGCTAGCGAGGGATATATAGTGATCCGGTAGCTATCAAAGCAGCCAAAAAGGCAGGCTGTAGTGGGTGATATAGAGGGGGGTGGCATGAGTGAAGGCTTTCAGGGTGATGAACCTGCCTCAAATCTTTCACGAAGGACCAATCCTACAGTCATATCATAAAGTAGTCTATAGTGCTACTTTGCTGTGAGATGCTCTTGTAGGTTATCTTCTATGTGACAACTGGGGGTATTTGCCCATTATGTGTTCTTAGCTCCCATCTCCTGTACGTAGAGCAGGAAATTCGTGCCCCGGACATCTCTCCTGGGATGAGGCATCAAAATGTGCAGCAAGTTAAAGGTGGCATCCTCTTCCTCTTTGAAGGGTTCCTGATCACGTTATGAGCCAATCTTCAGGTTAAAATCGCCAACAATCAATATTATTTATTCCTCCCTGTTTAACAAAATGTAATCATTCGACAGCCTAAAATGATCAAGCAATTTGCTATCAGTCAGACCCATTGTCGCCAGTGGTCGAAGTGTACGAAAAGAAGTAGTGGAGCTATGTTCCCTACTGTCCTGCACCGCTCACCACAAACCTGTCAGGCAGAATCATATGCAGTACCCTTTGGAAACACCACACACAATTAAGACTACAAGTGACAGTACAAATTCACCTTTGGTACAAGCCTGTACTACATAGTAAAGTGGTAGCCATGGCTGAGCAGCCAGACTTATCTCAAGAGTAAAGTGAGCAGTATCAATAGTTACACAAAGGACAACAATTCACTATGGTTCAAGCAAACACTGACTCAAGGTTTCTGAGTAAAAGAATATACATTTATTTACACATCATTTATAAAATAATTCACTAAAGTAAAGCAGTTGAAAAATAGCACTCTTAATACACTACACCACTCCCAATAGATTCTGGACAAGTAAGGCTCAAAATGAAGTGAGAGCAAAATGGCACTCCAGAAATGTAAAAGGGAGGGAAAGACAACGTTAGACAAAAGTTAAGCAGCACCAACAAGTAAGTCAGCAGGGCAATCTAGAAAAGGCAACTAAGGTGAGGAAATCATATCAAGATGCCTTGGCCAATGTCAATGGACCAGAGTCTTTGCAGAGGATCACACAGTTCAGAGTAGTTTGCGGTTAAGTCTTTGCCAAGAGTTTGAAAAGAAGTTGGTCCGACGAAAAGTTACTTTAAAGAATGAGGAAGGACAAGCCCTTGGTTTGGTGAAAGATTTCACACACTTTCACCGCGGTTGGACGGAACGAACAACCGGGTTAGCACAGTACCTTAAAAGCAGAAGAATGCTGTAGCTGAGGTAGACGTTCCTGGCAGATCCTGCAGGCTCACTGTTCCTGAAGCGACTGTCGGACTGACACGAAGGAGAAAGACTGGAGGGTCCTGCACTGCTCAGGGAAAAAACCAGCAGTGTGCAAAACGACAAATAAAAGCTGCGCTCCTTAAAACCCAAGCAGGGTCCGATCCTCCTGGCTATCCGGCTCACTGTAGCTGTGCACAGCAAATTCGACCAGAGGAGGGAGGCCTGGCTTGCAGTTTGGCAAACTGGTTGGCCCCACCAGCTCAAGGGGAGATGATTCCTTGCAGATATTCCCTGTCGTCGAAGTTGAAGATTCGGACCCGCAGCAGGGCTTCACCGTGAGGTTCATTTGTAGTAGAGATCCTCTTCTGTCAGCTTCTCTTCGGTTCACTCATTCCAGTGGCGACTCTGGCTTCGAAGCCCAAGAGACCTGCTTTTTATGCAGTTTTCCCCCATTCACCTATCCTGGCTGTCAATCACACAGCAGGTTGGCTGTCCCGCTGACACTGTCACCACAGCCAATCATACCAGAGTGTGCAGGGATTCTCAAACCCCTCCCTCACATCCTGTCCCCCTCAGACATTCAGGCGCCTAAGGAGGGCTTCTGTGCAGAAGCCCGCCAAAGGACGGTGAACAAAGGAACCAAACCTGGTTTGGCACGCAGAGTAAAACACGAGAAAGACCTTTACAGAAAGAAATGGCGAATTAACCCAGCCGGAACCGAAATAAAATAAAAGGGGTCCAGCTGGTTTATAGTTTGAGGCTACTAACTTAGCCTAAAACAGTACATAGACCGCGGTAGGAAAAATAGGGTAGATACCACTGACACCAGCCAAATCTTAAAGGAAGGGGAAGAAAGGGGAACAAAACAATGTTACATGAGAGACAGACAAAAAGGGATAACTATTAACCCTTCCCAGGACTCCATGTAGGATAGTTTGTACTGGGTC